>NW_027526422.1:83482158-83725032 GCF_048455015.1 Haemaphysalis longicornis | reverse complement strand
GGTTAAGATGCCGAATAATTTACAATAGATTTTACCTTGCCGCAAACTACCACTTATTTGTACTCCGACAATGGCTGATGTGTGTGTGTGTGTGTGTGTGTGTGTGTGTGTGCGGGGGGGGAAGTGGGGGTGGAAGGAGTCAGTGCGAAGTTAATTTATAAAACAAATTTACGAGAGAATTGAGAGTAGGTTTTAAATCATTTAGCCATTCAGCCATACAGTCTGGAACCCTCCCGGGGCTTCCCCCACAGGCCTGCGGTAGTTTTTATCTTCTTTTCCTAACTCTTTCCCAACTGTCGTTTGCGTAACAACTGACATCTCACTCCTGCCCGTTTCCGCCACCTCCTCGAAGTGCCATCCTCCACCAGACAGCTACAGCCAGCGCCATCTATCTAGGCCCGCCACAAGCAAAACACGTCACGAAAGGAAGTCCCACACCTGGTCTCCTTGCAAGTCGAGACCAGTAGTGGAAGTGGAACTGTTCCTACTGTTGTTGTGGCGTACATAGCACGAACACTTTGGTTTTGTTCATTTGATGCCTTATAGACGCACACCACACAGGTGAAACCTGATCGGCAGCATTAAATCCCACTCTCTCTCTATCCTCTTAAGATATATATATATATATGTTTTTCTTTCTTTCTTTATAACGTCATAGATAAAATAATAATAATAATAATAATGCAACGTCACTAACGGTAACAAATAGTCCAACCATTCCCCTATGCCTTCTTTGGCGTTGTAGACTGCCGGCATTTCTTTCTGTATTTTCCTAACGAGCCCCTCATTTCTAAACCCTATTATCGTGCGAAAGCTTAGCGAGGGCCTCGGTTCTGGCAGCCTTGATGCCAAGGTAGCATAAGAGGGTTTCGCGCCAGTTGCCCTCTTATGACAGGCTGTAGACGTTCGCGTCACGCCCCGGGGGTTGAAAAAGAAGGTCCCCTTCTCCCCGTGTAGTCTGAGTGGCGCTGGCTACCACCCTCAAGCGTCAGATACAGTTGTAGTAAATATAAATAACCCAGAAAGCGAAGGAGAACACAGTCGCCCAGATAGCCGAGTTGGTAAGGCATTCGAGATCTAATCGAAAGGCGTGGGTTCGGTCCCCACTCTGGGCGCGTGTTTTTCTTTCTTTCTTTATAACGTCATAAATAAAATAATAATAATAATAATAATGCAACGTCACTAACGGTAACAAATAGTCCAACCATTCCCCTATGCCTTCTTTGGCGTTGTAGACTGCCGGCATTTCTTTCTGTATTTTCCTAACGAGCCCCTCATTTCTAAACCCTATTATCGTGCGAAAGCTTAGCGAGGGCCTCGGTTCTGGCAGCCTTGATGCCAAGGTAGCATAAGAGGGTTTCGCGCCAGTTGCCCTCTTATGACAGGCTGTAGACGTTCGCGTCACGCCCCGGGGGTTGAAAAAGAAGGTCCCCTTCTCCCCGTGTAGTCTGAGTGGCGCTGGCTACCACCCTCAAGCGTCAGATACAGTTGTAGTAAATATAAATAACCCAGAAAGCGAAGGAGAACACAGTCGCCCAGATAGCCGAGTTGGTAAGGCATTCGAGACTAATCGAAAGGCGTGGGTTCGGTCCCCACTCTGGGCGCGTGTTTTTCTTTCTTTCTTTATAACGTCATAAATAAAATAATAATAATAATAAAAATGCAACGTCACTAACGGTAACAAATAGTCCAACCATTCCCCTATGCCTTCTTTGGCGTTGTAGACTGCCGGCATTTCTTTCTGTATTTTCCTAACGAGCCCCTCATTTCTAAACCCTATTATATATATATATATATATATATATATATATATATATATATATATATATATATATATATATATATATATATATATATATATATATAAATAAATATATATATACATATATATATATATATATATATATATATATATATATATATATATATATATATATATATATATATATATATATATATATATATACAGTTGACCACGGATATATCGAATTATTGTCTATATCGAACAGTGAAAACATCCCCTTGAAAATCCCATGCAAAAGTATAGGGCTGTTGTGCACGTGTATCGAACTCCTGATCACGGACAAATTCGATATATCGAATTCCGTGCCGAAGGCTCCCCTGAAAGTTAGCGTCCTCTGATGGGGTGGAGTTGATGATAATGTTGACTCATCGCAGGCGCTGCCTGGCTTGGTGAGACAGAGGTGGCGTCCGCGGCATTATGTCGCTTCGATGGCCTTCAACAGCTGTTTTCACGCTAGCACGAGGGCAGCTCCATGATAGCAAGAACGCGGATAGTGGTTGGGGCGAAAGGACATAAAGGAGCAAAAGAAATTGAGCGGAGGCACTCTTTTTCTGTGACTGAGCTGTTTGGTGGCTCGTCCAGGGGGACCGATGTGGCGTTGTATGTTTGTTTTGTACAAGTCATTCATTTCGGAGCAACGAAGGCGGGAATCTGTCGGGTTCAGGCTGCTGAAAAGATGTTGGTTGAAAAGGCGTTGGGAATTCCTCGCAGTAGTTTTGAGGGCGATGCACCCATCAACGTTGACGTAAAGGCGAATGCAGCACAACCCGCCCCGGCTATTCCGGAGCGTGTCGGGTGCAAAGCGACTTCGTTGCACGCCTCCAGGTGGGGGAGGTGTTCGGTTCGGATACTGAAGATAACGGCACGCAGTGCCTGACAA
Source organism: Haemaphysalis longicornis (assembly GCF_048455015.1). NCBI lineage: Eukaryota > Metazoa > Arthropoda > Arachnida > Ixodida > Ixodidae > Haemaphysalis > Haemaphysalis longicornis. The sequence continues at coordinate 83,722,348 of NW_027526422.1, read as the reverse complement.
CGTTCCCAACCGCCTACTGCAGCCGAGGTTACGTCAGCGTTATTCGCCTCTGTTGTAGGACAGTGTACTGCGTTGATTTTCTCATCTGTGTGTGTTTGTAATCTTGAAGACAATTTGGCGAACTCTACGACGCAGAAGAAAAAACAAGCGAAGCTCAAAGACATTTCAATGATAATTAAAGTGCGGTGGTCATCATGCTGCGGTTCGAATTTTCCGTGCTTTGACGGTCAAAGCGGTAAATTACTGTTTACCACGACTTCAGAAAACTCTCAGTGATGTGCGGAGTTGTCAATGATCTTCAGATAGGCCTATTTTATATATCGAATTATCGATATATCGAATTCTTTCATGATCCCCTTGGAGTTCGATATATCCGTGTTCGACTGTATGTGTGTGTGTGTAAAGACAGAGATACACGTGACAAACATTAAAAAAATGAAGTTTCGGATGGACACTCGGGTGGAAACATGGAGCGCCCGTGTTTCTAGGTTGCACGTCACTCCGATGAAGACTGGTCCTCCAGTCGAAACTTCAGTAAAATTCATTTTTTAATGTTTTTGAGAGTTCTTTTATTAACAATCTCTCTCTCTCTCTCTCTCTCTCTCTCTCTCTCTCTCTCTCTCTCTCTCTCTCTCTCTCTCTCTCTCTCTCTCTCTCTCTCTCTCTCTCTCTCCCTCTCTCTCCCTCTCTATCTCTCTCTCTATCTCTCTATCTCCCTCCCTCCCTCTCTATCTCCCTCCCTCCCTCCCTCCATCCCTCCCTCCCCTCTCTCTCTCTCTCTCTCTCTCTCTCTCTCTCTCTCTCTCCCTCCCCCCTCCCTCCCTCCCTCCCCCCTCTCTCTCTCCCTCTCTATCTCCCTCCCTCCCTCCATCCCTCCCTCTCCCCCTCTCTCTCTCCCCCTCTCTCTCTCTCCCCTCCCTCCCCCTCTCTCTCTCTCTCCCTCTCTATCTCTCTCCCTCTCTATCTCCCTCCCTCCCTCCCTCCATCTCTCCCTCCCTCCCTCTCTCTCTCTCTCTCTCTCCCTCTCTCTCTCCCCTCCCTCCCTCCCTCCATCCCTCCCTCTCTCTCTCTCTCTCTCTCTCTCTCTCTCTCTGAACGGTCGCAAACGAGGCGCAAACGAGGCGCCCTTCCCCGTCCCGTGAACGTGAGTACATATATCAGCCGCAATTGGCGCTGCGAAGCCTTGCGGACACAATGACGACAACCGCGCATGCGTTTCTATTCGGCGCAAATAAACCACATGTGCGCGCAGCAGCGTGGGGCCGATAAATCAAATCGCCTCCCGAGGCGCGACCAGGGCCGACGACGTCGCGGGCGGCTTCCGCTTCCACGCGTCGCTTGCTTTGCTCTTCTTCTGCTTCTTTTCCGCGGGAAAAATGTAGCCGCTCATTCAGTGCATAATGGGGCCACTTCCTGCTATGACGCGCTCTACATCACGCTTCCATCCCCCTTGACACCACGCACGACGCGCGCAAGGCTGCTCTGTCTGGCTTGCGTCTATCGTAAGTATGGAAGTTTCATGAAATATTGAGGAACGTGAAAAAAAAAACAACAACAACAACAACTTTTTAGCCTTTTTAAATAAAAATATGAAAAAAATGCAAAGAATATGATCCCGCACAGATCATAAAAAATTCTCATGCAGGAAGTTCGAGTGCCTGAAATGCAAAATGGTTTGGATCTGTGTGTTTGTGTGCGCTTACACACAAACACACAAATGTGCGTGTTTATGTGTGTGTTGTGCGGGTTTACACCCACACAACAAAACTAAAACATCCATGTGTGCGTGACTTCGGCGCATGTTGAAGATCACCAGGTGGTCAGAATTATACGGCGCACCTCATCGCCTATGTGGCGTCGGTGCGTTCAGCCTCATAATCAATCAGTCAAAACACACGCACGCATTTCGTCTTTTAATTTTTTTTTGTGTGTAAGAGAGAAAAAGTAAATAAAAGATATCTCACTCACACGCACATAAAAAACTATGAAGGAGGAAATCACGCCATGAAATAGGGATGGTTGGCGGCGTGTATGGTTGGCGGCGCGGACAGTGGACGTTTCCTCGACTCCATATACGAAATTCCTCCCCCGATCACAAAACCTAATGTGACGAGCAGAAGTATACATGACAAATAATGCATATAGAAATTACGTGTTGTTTTACAGCCGTGTAAATTACGTTGAACCAGCTGTTTTTTTTTTTTTTCACGAATGTGCGAGATGACATGGCATATAACACCCGGAAGTTGTGTTGGTTACGTGTTCGCCGAGCACCTGCAGTGCTTTGACGGATAGCAGCGCCGCTCATATCTTTCCGACATAACATTGTGATGCACGGACCTTATCAGCACACACTTGCTATGGACATATCTATCGCAGCAAACAAAAAATAGATGTAAATAGTTTTACTCTGCGGCCTTGGCCACCGAAAATACACACCACAGCGCCTGCTGCGCGGCGTGATATACGTATATACATTTCTCTTCGCGCGGTGCGCTTATTTCTGCCGTAGCTGACAAACATCCCATGTTGCCGGCCTGTTTAGATGTAGCTTTACGCAATATAACGGTGCGCTTATGAAGGATTTCAACAACTCTTACGAGCAACGTATAAAATAAGCACGAAGCCCATGCGCGGACACGCTATACGCCAAGTGACAAGACACAGCATGTCGTCACAGTGATTCTCGACACAGCCATGCAGGAGGAACGAACGCATTATGAAACGCGAAGCATAAATGGGGGATATCTTCTGTCCACCCGAATTCCTTTCCTGAGCCGTGGGAGACACTGTTGTCCAACTTTCAAAGGGAGGACCAGGCTCTCCTGGTGACACGGGCCAAGACGCCTATAGGGCAACGCATGGATTCCCGGACTAGGGGTTTCGCTCTCACATTGGAGCTCATCAAAATGTTTTTACACTCTCTCTCTCTTCTGAGCTGCTGGATGCGCGTCGGACACTCGTGGGCAGACATCTAGAGGCTAAAGTTGCCGCTCTGGACATGTTCCAAAGCAAACGAAAGCGCGACAGACCTCTCGTAGCCGACGAAAGTGGATTTGCGTAGGCTTCAGCGCTGAAAGGCTTAGCTGCATGGCACGTCCATTATGTATTTTGCTTTTTTTCTCTTATATCCTTTTTGCTCTCCTGCAAGCCCTTTCCCATTGACTCCCGCAATCTCAGTGCCCATTAAACAAACGCTGTGCGTAAGATACTTCCTGTTTGGTTGTGCTGGTGAAGCTGCCCCACGCAGCGCGCATGCAAACTAGTTTCATGTATCAGCGCTATCCGGAAACGAAAACGCTCCCACCAAGATGCGCCAACGCCAGCTGGTGGTATCCGATGATTGGGAGCAAGCAGCCGCGTACATCGTACATCCCACGGCCGTGCTAGCTGGGGAAGGGCAGAATACGGCCGGCACATCGGCGGAGTGCGGCGCAGAAAATATTTGTTTGGCTTTGTTCTCCGTTCGCCGGCAGCAGCGGTTTTAGTTTCTATTTTAGTGTAATTCCATTGTTTTTGTACTCATCAAAACTTCCATCCTTTAGTCGAGGTGCGGCCCGCAACACATACGCGTTGCTACGCAATTAAGCTTTGCTTAGACAGGATAAAGAAGACAGGGAATTTTTTTTTTTTGACAATTAATACTCTAGCCTTCTCCTTCAACAATACCCAGTGCGTATTTTTTTGTTGTTGGTTAATGAACTTGCTTAAATATTCCCCTGAACAACGAGTTGCCTTTTTTCACAGCTTGGGGTTCGATGTCACCGAGGAGCACCGCCGATGCAACTCGCCGACGGCCTTCCGCAGGGCTCCCTCCCGACGGACGCTTCCATTCCAGTTGCGGCAGGCACGCAGAGGCCACGGATTCCCACGAGAGAGGCAATGACCGGTGGCGGACTACCCACTTCATCGGCGGCCTGCCCGCCTCCTCCGCCTTTACGCCGACCGCTACGCACGCTCGGCGTTTGGTTTTCGTCCCACAATGAGTGTGTACCGTGATTTTCGCTCGACAGCACTCACTCGTCCGATATATGGGGCGCCGCTACCAATCGTGAAAGTTACCTCCGTCTTTTCTAAATCGTCTTTTTTGCCAGGTGTGTTGGTGGCGCAATCATAGTTTCAGTCGTGTCCCAGCCGCAGTCTAGAAAAAGTTGGGCTAGTCGTCGTCGCTACCAATAGAATTATTTTGCTACGGATGCCCGGGCGCTTGTTAAGCAAGAAATTTTTCCTGGTCTCTGCTTTATTTTGTGAGGGGGAAGACACTGAAGATTCGCAAAAAAGAATCCACGCCAGCCATAACTATGATGTCATGAAGTTCAACCTCCAAAGGATCAACGTTGTTTTATATACCGGGGGAGTTTCAGCTTTTGTTGATTGTTGAGAATAAAAACTAAAAAAACCCCGGAAAAATACTCGGAGGAAGTAACCCCAGAGTAATTTGGTTTCTGGGTGACACTTGGTTGAACATTCTGCAAAGTGTTAGTAGATTACAGGCAGCCCCGAACGCGATACCCGAGGAGTAGCGAACAACAACGTTCAAATAAATTTGACGAAAAATACGGTTACTATTTTGGGATAACAAATGTGTCAGGGGAAATAGGTTTCAGAATTATACGAAACGTGTCAGTGCAGACGTAGTTAAATTTACGCAGTCATTCGGTAAGGGCAGCTATATTCGTCGCACAGAATGCTTGACAAGTTTGTCACAAAGCGCACCCCTAAATTAATAACCAAAATCCCTGTGATAGTAAATTGTTCCGCTTACTTATATATCCATTTGTTTATTTCCTCAAGCGCTTACTCATAGTATACTATGCAACCGACTGCCTTTGTTTGTTTATATAATATAAACAAGGAATAAATAGTGAAGTGAAATGCGGCCCCAAAACATAAAAACCTCAACTGACATTTTACGCTGAAATTAGAATAGGGGCATTGAAAAAAACATTATTCCAAATAAACTAATTACAAAAGTGCATAAAAATATCGCTTCGAAATTCAGTCATGCGGCATCATGGCCTAAAGAGAAAGGAGATATTGTTTGACGAAAAAGAGAAGTGAGATTTCTGTGCGATGGTATCGGGACGATGATTTACGTCTTCGGACTTGTTGTGAATAAACGAATAAGAGAAGGCATTCGTGCGATAATGTGTTATTGTAGCTTTATGCTGATGATCTACACGCGAATAGCAGTAACCAGGCATCAAAATAAGCTGGAAATATGACGTGTGATTTTGTGTGGGCACAAAAACAGACACTGCCATGTCAGCTGGCTCCCATCGGGGTTGCTCTGCTTCTTGGAACGCGGTCTCGGATATTTTTGCACGGAAAGCAGACTTCCGCGTTCTCGTGTGCAGAGTCGGGGTCGATCAATCTCTACGCTCAGAGTGATCGACCTTGGCACCTCGGATTGATGCTGCGGAAAAATATTGTGTGCATTAGCCGGTCTGACTTACGTGGTTTCCGCATGTACCCACTTCTCGAACACGGATGGACCGAAAGGTTTGCTTTATGTCCTTCCGTCTTCCTCTTCGCGGTGGCTGCAGCAAAGTTCCCACCGATTCGTGCAAATTTAGACATTCATCACAGTGAGTAAGTGAGTGAGTGAAGCTCAGCTAATTTTGTTCGCGTATTTTGTTTTTAGAAGGATTAAGCAGTATAAAGTGCACCAGCCCCTGTACGACCAACCGATTCTCTCCACAATGGCAATGATTTTTTTTACTCGTCCTCCCAAGCAAAGGACGAGTGGTCAATGATACTTGCAGTGCTTTCAATCAATATAGTACATAGAGAAAAAAGGACGAATGCCCTAAACAAACTGTTTGCGACTTAGATTACGCGTTCAGCGATGAAAAACTTTCCGCCATCGGTAACAAATGAAAGGACCCTCGCAAAAGTTCATTTTCCTCTATCCTCCCCCGTCTGTAAGTTTCAACTCGGGGCCTGAGTTCGTTTGTTCCACTCTTGTCAAGTGCAGGGGCACAGGCGGCTGAGTGTTGTCGGGAGAAGCGGCCGCAAGCTCTTCGTTCTCCCGCCCCATTGTTCGGCGGCCCCTTCACGCATCGCCATCGTTTTTCGCGGAGAAACGGCGAGACGCCCCGAGAAGAGGGAGAGCGGGCGCGCAGAAACGTGACACGGAAACCGTCCATTTCCGAAAAGCCGCCGCCGCCGGCGCCGAGCCGCCGACACAAGCGGCGGCACGCTTTTTTCTTTCCGGTCTAAACTCGCCGCCACCGCCGATGTGGCTTTCTAAACACCACCGGACACGTCGACGTGGTTCAGAAGCCACATAACTGGTACCTGCTTGCCCGCTGCGAGAGTCTCGCTCGACATCTCCTCTTCTTGCCGGCGCCTGGCGAGGGGGATTGACAGCCCACTTAGTGGAGTAGCTTCCGAATCATGACGCCGTCATTACAGCAGCCGCGAAGGCCTTCCCCTTAGCTGGAAGTTGGTGTTGCCACCAGACGCCCGCGGTGGGGCTCTTCAAAAGTTGGGAAAGCAGCTGAAGGGAGAAGCCGGAGAGGGAAGGGGAGTAAAGCAGACAAAGCAAGAGAAAATTGGCGACCGCCGACTCTTCTTACGCATCGTGCGGCGAAAGCGAGGCACGCGTGAGTATGTGTGTGAGTGAACGTGTTACACTAGCTGTTCCGTTGTAACTGTCCCGCAGGACAAGCGCTTGGTGCTAATTGAATCGCAGTGAGTGCTAAGAAGTTTAGACGCCTAAAAATTTCTGTGTCGCCCGTATCTTGCCTCATCTGAATGTTGAATTTCCTATTAGGTGAACCTCAGTTTTTCCCAAGGGGGTTGGTGCTCTGGGGAATAGCCTGCCTGTTCTGAACTTGGGGGGTAGAGCACTTGTGTGAAGGAGTATACGAGATACAAACATCTGTTTCGCTAAGGGGCAAAACACTCCCACTTACCTTTTAAAGTGGTGGGGACGTGTGAAAATGGGTAATGATGCAACTTTTCCACTCCCCCCTGCCCCCCTCCCTCCCCCTGCGCTGTACTGGCGACGTACAGGGCGCTTTTTAAAACCACAAATGTTGTTGTACACGTTGAATTATATGTACGGCTGAAATTAATAAAAGCATCTACCTTATTTAATGACGACACATAAATGCTAAGCTAATGTATGCACGTTTCCGCACACCGAGTTACAGTTTTTTGAGCAAGTGGTAACTACCTTATCACAATAGGGTCATTCCATGTCAAACGCCCAGCCGGAAAGTCGACCATCAGATGTGCATTTAAAGCATCGGTGTATCTGATTTCCTCTAAGGCATATTAATACTACATCCGTATAACTCGATGAGTCCGCCACCGCTTATTTCGTAATGTTCGGAATACATAAAAGATACCACGTATAACATACCCTGATGCTTTAAACGCACGTCTATGACTATGACCTGCCAGTCGTTGAGTCTACCGTGCTCATAAATCGGTGCACCACCGATGGCTAAACGGTGTACTTTACCCACAAACAAGTGAATTATCCCTTTTTCCCGTTTTGACGCTATGAAATACTTTTGCAGGAAAATGTATTCCTGCAGCGCGAACCCGCTGGATCGCGAGTCTTTCGTGGAGGCAGGCGCATGCCGTGCAGAGAAGACGCTCTGTGGAACAACGTGGTGAAGTAGTGTCGGTGTACAAATTGAGAAATGTTTTTCTCTGCTAAAACAGAAACTGTTCTGATTAAAATTTCTGAAATAAACTGCGATCATTTGTACTAGCGAATGCCTTGCATTTGATATTGTTTCTACGAGCACAACAATGCGCAATTTCGGGGTGAATATGGGCCAAGAAGGAGATTTTTCCAAATTTGAAAAATGTTTTCTCACACATATCTCATATTTCTAGTTTCGATATATATATTTTTAAATTGTCCACAATAGTGAAATACAGAAATAATTACTTCATTGTCTAAGAGAATGTGCGTGTATTTGCTAAAAATGTTGTTGTTATGTTATGCGGCGGCAGATGTTGTTAAAACATATTTTACTTTTATGAGCATGTAACGTCTACCACCTGCACAGGCCTGGTTTAAGAACCGACTCACGTTCGTGCACCGGCAGCAGGATGCCATGCTTATAAATTTGCCCTACCGTGCAATCAGAGGCATTCGCTGAATGTACCAAACCACTGACTTCTGAGCGTGCGTAGCAGGCATTCGCAGGATACATATTTGCCGCCGCATAACACTATTTCCTGCTACAAACAGAGAAGCAACGTCTTGGGTACACCAAGATTTCACGGCTGTTTGCTTGCTCAAGAGAACTTTTGCGTTTCAGCGGGGGGTGGGAACCACCAACAGCAATTTAATTACCGACACGACCGAGCGGGCTCGGCCACCGCGACGCTACTACTATATCGATTTAGGTTTTTCGCGTACCCGTGCTGCAGCATATATGTGTCGGGTTGATTTTTGTTGGCTTCCCGTCAATGCCTCCAGAGCACAGAAATGTGCGATAAGGACTGAACATGAGGGTGAATAAACAGCGCTTCAAAAATCAGCGTACGACAGTACTTGCCCTCGCAAATTTGCTAGGTTCGAAATCTTTCCGATTCAGCGTTACTCGTTCGCGGCGGCACTCAAGGGACGCAGGAAATTGTGCAGCGAATAGATTCCGCACATGCAGACACTTCTTTTGTCGTGGTGCACTTCGCACGCTTCTTGTATGAGCACTTGGCGCTTCCGCTGTCGCAGCCAACAACGGCGTATAGTGACGCCCGGACGAGTAGATTCTTTACAATGACGGCAACCTGCCCAAAATGAAGAAAACAAGCATCAATTGGTGATAAAAAGTCGGGCGTCCTGCTGGCGCGGTGAAACGTAGCCTCACAGGCAACCCCCGTGAGGACAAAGAGTGCGTAGGGTGGCACGCCGCCTTAGCGAGTTGAGAACGGACTTTATGGGCAAACCTGACAGCTCTCGGACGCTTTGAACGCTCTCCTTAAATCACTGTTAAAGGTCGCGCTGCTGACATACCGAATAAATGACACCGATTTTCGGTGCCGCTGGGATGTCTGAAATCCACGCACGGCACGGAACAACAGCGTGTGCTGCGGCGTCGTCTGCTTGCAACGCAGTCCCCAAGAAATGCCCGCCAGATGGCGTACCGGTCGTTCAAAAATGGCGGCGCCCAGTGCAGAGTGGAAATTCTTGTCTATACTTTTTGAGGAAACCCTGCGTCTTCGATGCGACACACGCCTAAGGCTCGCGGCCATTATCGCCACGTGGCAGTGTGCGGCTGCCACACGTACTAATAAAGCTTCACAAGATAATAGAGAGTTATAGCAGAGCGGAGAAACGGTTCCGGTACGATACCCGGTACACGCAGGTGCCACTACGGTACCCGGTAGGCGACCGGCGCTACTTCGCGTGCGCAGAGGCGGAAAAAACTGGCCGTGCGCATGCGCAGGTGTACAGGGTATTGATTGATTGATTGATTGATTGATTGATTGATTGATTGATTGATTGATTGATTGATTGATTGATTGATTGTCGGGTTTAACGCGCCGACGCAACGCAGGCGATGAGGCGCGCCGTAGTGGAGGGCTCCGGATTAATTTTGACCACCTGGGGATCTTTAACGTGCGCCGAAATCTCGTACACACGGGCGGTACAGGGTATCGTACCCGAACGTTACAGGGTATCGTACCCGAACTCCCACACACCTACACTGCTACGGGTTATTGAGTTTGTGGGATTAATTGCATGCGTGTTTGTTTACGTCTGTGAACGCGAAAACACCGCGAAACCGCGTTCTTATAGCATCTCGATAAACTGCACCGGTGCACACCGGGGCACACCGGTGCGCCTTTTCATCCTCGATAAACCGCACCGTTGTGCACCATCTGTCCTCGATAAACCGGTGCGCACCGCCGCGGGCAATTTTCCATTGCCCCGCCGCGCACCGAGAGAGTCGACGGTGCGCCGGGGTGCAATCCGGAGATGCATCGCGGACAACGCCGGCGAAGCGGCTTCCTCCGCCGTCTGCTGCAGCGACGGCGCATCGACGCACTCGTGTGAAGGCTGAACGGGATGTATATTGCTGCTGACAAGGATGAGTTGCTTGCGGATTAATCGGGCAACGATGCGATGGGCACAGAGCGGGCTCTGTGACGGCCAGCGATTGTAAAATGACGGGAAAGAAGGCTTCATGCATGGCCAGCCAGCCAGTTGGAGTTTTGCATTTGTTTCATTTGATTGAATTACGCGTGCAATTACTGGAATGTCTAGACCGTGAAGACGTACATGCTTTGATGTAGCGGAAGGGCGGAACATAACAGGCACTCGTGTCATGGCTGTCAGAACGAAGATGAGAAGATAGCTAGTAGCTGTTTTGTGGAAACGATGGAAGTGCGTTGTCGCGCAACTGTGACGGAAATGGGTTTTGTGTACATATAATCATTGGCTTTTAATAAATACCCTTTGTAGCAGCGCTGTGCCATATTATGTAGCTTTGTCGTCACCTGTGAACGTATTTATGAGTTGCTTTCATAGCTTAAGAGATGGCACTAGGGTAGAACCGCTGAGTTTGTCCTCGATCAACGCACCGTGCTGGTGCGCACCGTCGCGGGGCACTGTGCACCGCGCCGGTTTTGGGGGCAACCCCGGTGCGTGTTTATCGAGGACGCTATTAAATTCTGCATGCATCTATTCTATTTTTTTTTAATTTTTACGCTGACATTTGTATCCGCACTACACTGTCATGCATGGGCGTCGGCAGGATTTTGTCTTGAGGGGGGCAAACCCTTTGGATTGTGAGGGGAAATGGAGAGGGTAGGGGAAAGGGCAATTAAGCTGGAGTGGCTTGGGGGGGGGGGGGCAACGGCCCCTTTTTCAACCCCCCTGCTGACGCCCATGCTGTCATGTATGGACTGCACGAAGCTGGAATCGAGTTACGATTAGGGAAGATGGAAGAAGGGTTCGTGAGCTCCCTGTCTCCAGCCCTAAATCACCTCATTTTCGGGCAGGCACTATCCCTTCTTTCGTACTGCTCCCCTCTGAGAGAGTCAATCAGCTCCTTGGTGGTGGGCTGGGGTGGAACGGAACAGATGGTGACTCCAGGCGCTTCCCCTTCGTGCTCGTTAGGCGCCATCTCTCCACCGAATTGTCCCATTCCCGACATCTTCGAGCACTTTAGCATTCCCACGTTTGCTGTCATTGTCAGGACAGCTTTGGAAGGAACAGCTGCGCCCAGTTTGTCGACCAAGTGCATTCACACCAACGAAAGGAAAAACAAACCATCGGGAGTTGAAAAAATGGAAGGGGCAATAACGTGCAGGCAGTGTCCTCTGAATTGTGTTGGAGCGCAAACTCTCTGCTTCGACATCGAGAAAAGTTGAGTACGCGCATGATTGGATCTGCGGGTAAGGCGTTGTGCTGCTCAGCAAAAGGAGGCGGGTTCGATCCTTGCCTCCGCTTTTCAGGTGGAGGCAAAAAGCGAAAAATTACACCATCTTCCCGTAGGGAAACTATGCGAAGCAGCCATGGGGTCGACTGAAGTTCCCATTAGTTTTCAGTTCGTCGTATCCGTTGACGTTCAGCTTCGCGTGCCTTCGTTGTATCAGTAGCTTCTTGACGTAGTTTGAATGAGTGAAGGACATAAGGCGCGTTCGTAGCACATGCTCCCGTCTCGGTTTGTAGCGCAACGGGAAGAGCGCCACGTACCTCCCGTTGCGGCCAGAGTCGTGGGATCGAAAGCGGGCGCCGCCCAACTATTTCTTTTTGTAGTAGACTGCGCTGACGTCAGGCCAAACGCTGACGGGGCTGAAGAGACGCGCATGCGCAGTAGAGTGCGGACGGCGGACAACGACAACGACAACGAGGGAGGGAGGGACACAGTCCCGAGCATGAGATGCTTCGCATCTAAAACACACGTGTGTCGAGATTTCGGCACACGTCGAAAATCCCCAGCTGGTGGGAATTAATCCGAAGCCCCCCATATGGCGCGCTTCATAGCGCAGGTCCAGCTTCGGCGCGTAGAACCCCCAAAAGTTGAATGTTTGGTTCCAGGGATAAGCCAACTAGAAGAAAGGGTAAACGGCCGGAGGACAGGTGGGAAGGGAGGGGCAAATAAATTTTCGCGATAAGCAGTGTCGCCGAGAGGATTCAAGTGCCAGGGGCGCGCGGCGCTTTATAAAAGTGTGGAGTCACAAGTGAGGCGCATTCGCCTCCGGCTAAACATAAAAAAAAAAAAAGGAACCAAAATAAGTGGAGACCGCGATCTTTTCCAGTCCTCCTGGCAGGACAGGACACAATGTTTAACAGCCGCGCTAGCTGATTTTGAACTTCTCTTTGACTGAAAGCTGCGCGTCCGTGTCACTTTCCTCCAGCTATCTCAACCAAGAGGATTTACATAGGCAACGTTGTCGGAACGCCTCATTAATGAACCGTGAACAATAGGAAAGATGCAACTATACGTATTGCATTACAAGAAACTGCAATAACCTGCAGAAACACCGATTCTAGTCGTGATATGAAAATATTGGTGGTGTTGAATGAAGCATACACGACAATAATTCTGAAATTTTGTAGCATTGCACTGTTTTGATTACTTCTGTGTTTCCATAATTTGACATCTGTGGTATAGATCTGTTGGCGAACATGTTTTGAATGGCCTGAAAAAAAAATGGAATTTTCATCTTTTGCTGTTTGTTTTGTGCGTGCGTTTTGTGAAGTGCAGTTAAACCTGTATGTAACGAAACTCTATGTAACAAATTCCTGGATTTACCGAAGTTTTTCAATTCCCCATTTTCACCTTCAATGAAGAAAATGTGTTTGTGACCTCCATGTAACGAAGGAGTTACAACGGTTAACCTGGATGTAACGAATTCGCTACGCTGATGAGTCAAGGTTGTCGATGAATAAGGTTGGCTGATGAGTTGGCTGATGAGTCAAGGTTGGTTGATGAGTCAAGAGACATGGCGATGAATAAAGAGCAAATCTTGGGCTAAGAGCTCAGGAAGGCGTAGCACGTCCTCTAAAGGACGCCCATTCGTCTGCTTTGCCACAACACTCGCGAATATCCGTCCATGGGCAGTTGCAAACACAATGGTCTGCGTTGCGGGATGTCGCGGCTCAAATCATGTGCAGCCATGAAGAAATTAAAATCGCGCCTCGCGGTCGGCATCAAACAAATCTGAAAAGGATGTCACCTTGTTACTCATAGAATTTGGGAGTTTCTTTGCGGAAATTCCTATTGAGAAGCTTTCGCAATAAAATAAACCCGTCGTCAGCGACAGTTTCATAGATGATAGTTACTTCTTCGGCTATATAGACGCGAAAATTTGGTATGTATGCCTGTCTGTAGGTCCAATCATTCAGCATCCGGGCAAAGTTAGATAGAATGTTTGAACAAGAAGTAAATACAGGCAATGCTTATAATGCTCCCCTTTATTCAGCGCGAAGGCAACCTCGGGCATGATTAAAACTAAAATTAAGCACATAACGGAGAGTACACTCTCGCTTATGTACTTAAGTGTAATATTTGTATTATGTACATAAGCGTATTCCAATTAAAATAAGGCCGGTATACCAGCCTTATTTTAATTAGAATACACTTCGGATGGGTGTTTACTGTAGCAGAACGAAAAAAATACGCGTTAAAATAATGTAGAAGAGGCGCGAGATACAAGAAAACTTCCAAATGAGTGATGTCTGCCCGCCTTGTTCCAAGCAGAATGAAAAAAATTGCAGGAAGCTCACATCAACAGGTAAGACTTGAAGGTAGCGAAGCTGTGCGCAACCTTCACGACCATCATGACATTTAAGCCCGCGATTGCAGCCAATTTGCTTTTTCTTCGCTGCCCCATGACCTATACTCCATTTTTGTTGCTGTAACGGTGAAGAAGAAGCAAATCGGCGGCAGTCATGGACGACGCTAAGAGGGGGTCTTCGAACGAACGAACGGAACGCGCACACTTAACCTATAGGCGCCGCAGGTGCAACGTGTATACCACGTGTTCTGGCTATACCAGGTGGCGTGATTACTCTCCCTAGAGTCGCGGCCGAGTAAGTAAGTAAGTAAGTAAGTAAGTAAGTAAGTAAAAAGTAAGTAAATAAGTAAGAGTAAGCAAGTGAGTAAGTTAGTAAGTAAGTAAGTAAGTAAGTAAAAGTAAGTAAGGAAGGAAGCAAGTAAGAAAAGAAAAAAGGAAGCAAGTAAGTAAATAAGGGACCTAGTTGGTATGTTTGGCTTAAAAAACATGCGCTCAAGGCATGCGGCGAACGCTGGAGATTTTCTTTTTGGCCAATATTGGCCAATCGGCCTAAGTGGGTATGCTTCGCTTGACGAACGTGCGCTCGAGGCACGCATTTACGAGCGCTCGGTATTTTCTTGCTATTTTTTTACTGCGATATTACGCCAGATGGCATAAAGACTACATTACAGGTATAGGTGAACTCCCGTTTCGCAAAGAAGGGCAAAGAGGGATCGAGCGGTGGTGGGGTCCCCATATCCACCGATGAAGGTGAGGTGGTCTGCCAGGGTGGAGGCCTGTGCCTCGAAGGTGTCGTGCTCTGGCCGCTTCCAATGAAGGGCACGTCCACAGCAAATGTTCTGTGTCCGCATCAGCGGCAGGAGCCGTGAAAAAGTGAAGTTCTGTGTGAACAGGGCATGGTAGCGTGGTGGCCACCCCCTGGTAACAGAGGGAGAGAGGGCTACACCTTGACATAGAACAACAGCGCTTAAACGGGACGAAAGAAAGATTGACAAGACAAGGCGCTAGCAACAACAAGGTATATTTCGTCGTGGCGGAATATATACCCTCGAAGAAAGAAAAACGCAGAAGAAAAGGAACAGGTAAAGGAAAAGAGATTGTAAAGAACTTGTATTTACATGCGTAGACACGTGCGAAGAAAGTTGCCATCGCTCAAGATAATCGTGCTCCTTTTGCAGCAAGTGAGATGGCTTGCGGACGGATGAATCCTTTCGCGTGTGGATAACGTGCGCCTCGAAGATCTCTCTGGCGCACTGACCTTTGTATTTTCGAAGCACACGTGCCTGGTCGAATTTGGGTGTGCATTTGCACTTGGCGCAATGTACGGCGAGATTGCTGCCTGTTCCTATCTTGTTAACAAAAGATGTTAAAAGGTGACGGGCGCTGTCCTAACAGATGGGAGCGAGCAGTGCGACGGATCCTTTATTTCATTCATCATGGGCGAAGAGGGAGGAAGGAAAGTGCGGAACGTGGAGAGGGGAAGAGGCCACCGCCTTTGGATGACATTTGCAGGGAAGAAAGCAGGTACACGGCCGATGTTCTTCTCGACGAAATCCCCTTTTTATCCTCTCTGTGCAGATCCTCGCAGGACCTTCAACGACGGATGGATTTGCTTTTTGCATAGACACTTTGTACTGTTCACCTCCCACCCCCTCAACAGCCCTCAAGGGCTGCCAGTGATATTTTATACAAATAAATAAACCAAGCGAGGCGTTATCATATAGCAAGAAGCGTTCCAGCGCAAGGCGTAAATGAGTGTCCCGGTGTTTTTTTAGCACGCGTTACGTTTTAGCGCGTGGCGTAAACGAGCGTCCCGGTGTTTTAGTACCGTGACTACATGAGACGACGGTTACGACGGCGACATGAGACGCCGACAGCCCGAGCCCCTAAGAGACTTCGCCCTAAAACAGCGAACGTGAGTTGATACATGGGTGCTCTATGCTTCTGAAGGTGGAGCATTCAAATCCCAATTTGAAAACCCCGATTCATGTGGGGCATGGCTAGAGGCAACTGGTTTGCCTCTAGCCATGCCCCCTAAGGCAATGTTTTGTAATATTGTATTGAATAAACTTGAACTTGAACTTGAAACTTGATTTTCAAATCCCGAGGTGAACCGCAGGGAAACTATGGCTTGCGGCGAATATTTAAAAAGAAATGGAATTAAAATTTCCGCCAGCCGCTAATCGTGTTCCACATCGCAGTTTTGAAAAGACCACCGTGATATTTAATAAAATCAAACTTTATTAGTTTGAAAGACCACCGTGATATTTAATAAAATCAAACATCATTAACACAGGGTGAAAGAGGGAGCACATCCGCTCCGTGCCAAGAGCGTAAAGCACCTCGCGCTTTCTTAATTTTTTTTCTTTCTGTGCGAGCGTTCGGCACGCAGCAGTTGTTAGCCGTTGCCGCGAACTCCCTTGGCACGCGTTGCGTCAGTGGCTCTTTACGAAGCGCGCACTATATGGGCGCCGGCGCAAGTGCGCCCTAACAGATGGGCCAGTAAACGGCGCCTCTCGATCAGTGTCAGAAACACGCGCTCAGCACGTCTATTTTAAACTGCTCTCGGGTGCGAAAGTTTTATACGACGACTCCAAGCATACACAAACGTCGCGCTGTTCTGTCTGCGTCCGAACGACACTTCTCGGCTGCGTAACACAGCCGCAGCATTGCGGATTGAGTGCGGATGGTTTATACGTAGAAATAAATTGTTTTAGAGAAACAAAAAAAGACGAAAGGGAGAAGCATAGAAATTAAATATGTCTCATCCTTCTTCCAGCGCGACCAAATTAATGAAGATGACGGGACCAAAAAAGAAAAATAAGGCTACGAACAACGCTATTTTCCAAATGCATGATTCAAAGCAGTATACGTGGTCTGAGCGCTCGTGCAATAATAGCCCACCAAAGAGTACAGTAACAGAAAAAGAAATTGTAAAAGACTTCTGAGCAAAAGCTGCCTAAGCCGCCCTGCTATACACCAAGCCTCAAAAGTAGGCCATCTTTATAACTGTACACAGCTCTACTGCAAGGAGGACGTTCTTCTAGGCGCAATAGAAGCAGCCTGATGCCAAGAACGGCGTCTGGTCTATTTACTAAATACCATCATATGACTCATAGGACTCCATGCATATTTACAAGGTGCTATGCACCACTATTACGCACGAATGCACTGCTGGAAATACATTTGTTCGGAGTCTGGTATCGAAGTATGACGGCCTTCATAGACACCATTCATCGTTATAACACTATATTTCGACTTAGTCTCTTTAAGGTTTGCTTCATTGCTGTACACAAATGCATTGGCGGAAAGACTCCTTTTTGGTTGGGATGGGGGGGGGGGGAGAGGAGTGCACTATAAGTGCTTTCATATGAAAACATGCCGCCCATAGGCTATTTTGTTTTTGCCCTTCATTTCCTCGTTGAGTTCGCATGAACATGCTTAAGCGTTTAAGAATGATTGGTGCTTATGACGGAGAAATAAGGTTGCGTACGTTTAACGCTGAAAATAGTGTTCTTTCCGTTTAAAAAATAAGATTAGAGACTGGTATGAATAAACCAACCTGAGCCATGTAGGAACCGATTTGACGGTGCGTGTCAGTGAAAACGAATATCCCGAGCACTCTAGGAGGGCGCCGGGGTGCATGCTTGTCGGGCCGGTAGTTGAAGGTTAGTGCTTCTGGTATAGCCGTGTTCGCTCGTCTCTGCCTCGTTTGTCAAGCCAGCCTGTTTCTGGAAGGAGTGATGAAGTGGGGCGACGTGACCTCTCCTGATGTGTGATCGTCCTTCACTTTTTGCCCCTGCCTTGCGGCACGCAGCTTTTGTTTAACGGTGGTTTGCAACAGAGCGAAGCAGAGCTTTGTAGCTGTGTATTCGTGCACCGACAGATTGCCCCTCAAGGGAGATGATTATTTCGCGTTCACGACACATCGTGTGCTGGTAAAAACTGACAGTGAATTAACGTACTCATGCGGGACGCCGCTGAGCGGAACCAGTGACATTTCTGAGGAGTAGACTCAGCAGAAAAGATACCCTTTGTAGTATTTGTTGCCCTGGCACTCGTAAATAAAGCGAGTGGAAATTCGAGGTGTATTTGTTTATTAACAGAAAGGAGGAGGAATGCCTTTATTATCAGAGGTGGCATGAATGCCCTGTTGGGGAAGGAGAAGGACCCGAAGGAAGGGAGGGAATAATCGAAAAAAGAACACTGTTCAAGGTTCAATCACCTGAAATGGTGGATAGCATTTTAAAGACCGTGAACATATAGTTCGCAAAAAATCGTGAAGAGATAGATGCGACGATTTTTGATAGGTATCGGTCCTGGTTATTACACAAACTGGTAGACACCACTGGTTAGTGCGTATTCAATAACTTTCTCAAGCACTGAGGGGTCCTCTACAACGCGTTACAGATGCGCTTCTTCATCTCCGGGTGGAGAACCGAGGTCCAATAGTGGCTCGCGACCGGTCCTGAAGTGCGCACAGTGCCATATCAGATGATACAGGTTAGGGATGCACTTCTCGTCGCAATACGGGCAGCGTTGGATGTGCGAGCTGGCTCCGCGGGTCCATTTATGTAGTAAATGACGGGTTATGGCCGTGTTAGCGTAAATCTTATTAGCTACCTCCTCCCCCGAGCGTGTGAGCGTCTTGAGCGGGCCCAGTACACCCACCGGGGTGGTATCTTGAAGCCACTTGCGACTCTCTGCCTTGAATTTCCGCAGGTGAAGTTGCCAGTCTGGTCGTGGTAGGTGTTGCGATGGGGCACTGGAAACCACTGGAGGTGTGTCAAGTCTCTCCCGGGCGGCGGTGTGAGCCGCGTGGTTGCCATGTGCCCCAGGCGTGTATCCCGGGGACCAGACGATGCGGATGGCGATGCCTTCCAGTTGAAGGTCTCGGATGGCATGTAGTATATTCGTCGCCGTATAATTAGGTGGAAAAAATTCGGTTTAATTCTTTAAGGGAGACGTGAGAATCCGTAATGATGCGAAATTTCCGGGATGAGAGTGAGTCACAATAGTCGCGGATGGAATGGAGAGCCCCCAGGAAACCCATAAGTTCAGCTTCTTCAGCTAGGCCATATGTATTGGAGATCTTCCGGGAACCATCAAGGGGGCGTTCGAAGATGTCCATGCAATCTCAGCCTTATTGCCGCGCACGGCGGCGTCCGTGAAGATGTCGAGTTCGTTCTCCATCTTGTCGTTCTGGATAGTGCGAACGTATAATTCGCGTGCTCTCACCTGCCGCCGAGGTATAGGGCGACGCCGAGGGATGCCAATCGCAGGGCGCTCCCAGGGTGGAAGGCACAATGGGTAACAAGTGGGGTCGAATTTACTGTTCATATAGTCCCATGAGCCGATAGCCTTGCCTTGGGGGGACAGCTCAAGATGTACCTTAAGACGTAGCTTGGTCTCCTCGATCAGGGTATCAAGGGAGGGAAAGGGTACAATTTTGTGAAGAATGTCTACGGAGGTGAATTAAGGAAGACCACTAATTTTACGGAGAAGGTGCCGATTTAATATACGGAGATCCTTTACGTGAGCTGGGCGAACATCATATACCGGAAAGCCGTAAGTGAGGCGCCCGTGTGGTATTGCACGGCCAAGCATTGTACAAGCCTGCTGACAGGCACCACCAAACTTATTGGATAGGCGGAGGATGGCGTGCAAGGTGTTGCGCCAAGTGCCTTTCAGGCTAAGGATCTATTTACGGGGGATATTGCAACTGCTAATGGGCAGGCCGAGGTGTCGAAGGGTGCCGTTATGAGAATCCAGCTGCGTATCACCGATCTGGATGAAAGGGATCTGATCTGAATTTGTGCCATTTTTGCCGTCAATGCTGAGTAGCTCTATTTTAGTGGGTGATAGTCGTAATTGAAACTGGGATTAAAAGGAGCATTCAAGGCTCAATACGGCAGCCTGTAGTTCCGTTTGCATGGGATCTTTAGAGGGATAGTCTTTAGCTTCTGTCCAGACCGCTACGTCGTCCGCATAAAAGGCAAACCGAGCAGCAGTGTCTTGTTCAAGTGTTCGTGCCACCCGATTCATGGCTAGGTTAAACAAAATTGGAGCTAAGATGGAGCCTTGTGGAACACCGCGATCTAAAGAGAAAGTGGTCGTTCACAAGGTTAAGTAGAACGTCCAGGGCGTGCGGGGGAAGATTTCGTAGATCCTGCCATTTGACATGATCATGCCCTGGTGCTGATTTTGAGCGTCGTTGTGAGATGGCCGTCTGAAGCTCTCCAATAGGGAAGAGAGAATCTAGCTCTGGAAGGGGATCGATAACGTCAATAACAGGAAGGTCCAGGAGAACCGATGGATCCTTTAAAGCATGAGGGAAGAAGGCGTGAATGAGATTGTCTCCTACTTGAGAGCAATCTTGCTTTAGGCACATGCATGTCAGCAATGATGGGCAGTTTTTTCTTGGCGCGGTCGTTCAGGCTACGGAAAACGCGCCATAGAAGAGAGAGACCCGATTCATGGCCGAGTTGCTGACAGAGATCGTGTCAATGTTCGCATTGAAGGTTGACCTGATATCGTCTAATGATGTTATAATGGTGTTTGAGCCCACACAGACGCAGCCTGTTACCCCGGAAGAGAAGCCATGGCAGCCACCGTCGTTTTAAATAAGCAGCACAGGTGCAGCATCTCAATCCCCGGACACAACCCTCTGCAAGCCTAGGAAGCGGCGATAGCACTTGCGCTTAGCCAAAGCGACGCCAAAGTTATAATCTCAGACTCTCAGCGGGCGTGCCGCAACTTTGCCAACAGTCGCTTGCACGTCACAACACTTCGACTAATCAATCAGAGACTACCAACAAGACCAGTGAGGATTGTATGGGCACCAGCTCATAGCGGAATCCCCGGCAACGAGATCGCCAACCTCGTGGCTCGAGATTTGACCCACCGAGCCAGCACTGGTGAAGGCCGAAGCCGAGCGCGAGCGCATGCAACCTCTTGTCACCTACCAGGAAATCACGCAACACTATAGGCTGTCCCGTAAAACCTACTCTTCGCCACACAAATCGCTACCGAGAGATCAGGAAAGATTATTGCGTGCCCTGCAGGTCAACACCTTCCCAGACTCCCCCTCTTTGACCGGACACACGTTTCACCCCCCTAACATCCACCTTTCCACAGAGCTTTGGGAGAGAGCCTTGGCAGCTCCGGCCTCGAAGATCAGCTGCGCCTGATCGAAAGGGCTGTCGACGCGGCCCGAGCTCAAGGCATCCTGGAATGAGGACGCCTCTCTCACGATGATTTTCTGGATTAATTAAAGTTTATTTCTCTCTCTCTCTCTCTCTCTCTCTCTCTCTCTCTCTCTCTCTCTCTCTCTCTCTCTCTCTCTCTCTCTCTCTCTCTCTCTCTCTCTCTCTCTCTCTCTCTTTCTGCATTAAATTATGATGCTGCTTACCATCCGTGCGATAACGATGGGTAAGGCGCTCTGCTCTTTTGAGAAGACGAAACATGTGCGCGTCAGGTTGCCCGACATCCAGCGTACACGTGCTGGACTCGATCGCACACTCTTAATAAAAAAGGTCGTAAAAAGGTAGTAACGGCCGTATTTACTAACTCCTTCCGAACCTTACTACCCCGCGGTTTTGTACGTAGGCTCTGGCACTAACAACGGCATGGTTAGTAAATTAACTGAGTGTAGGAAGTGGTAGCACTAGATTAAGGTCGTGCTTATGACTAGGTTGTGCATGGCCAGTTAGTAAACGCATGTAGCTCAGAAGAGTGCTATCGCTGGGACTTTACTAGTGGGGGTAGTGGTGCTTACTGCCTGCTTCGGTTAGTAATTTTGACAAGTGCTACATTTACTACCTCCAGTTACTAAGTACCTAGTGTATACTGGGACAAGTAACTTGTTAGTATTCCATTAGTAAATGCTCCGACCTTTTTTTTAAGAGTGCAGTGTTTCGAGCTGAGGTAATGAATCTAACAAAATCAGCAAAGTAATAGCAGGAATCAGCAGAAAAATGTTCTCTAAATGAAGTCCAATTTACGTGATTAAATAAAAGTTGGCTCATCTCTGATTCGACCTGTTCGCCCTGCTCAGTTAATAAACAACACATGCGACCAGCGGCGTGAAGGCTTTAATACATTAAAAAAAAGGCTACAGCGCAAACGGGAGGTTGTGAAAAATAACAAGCTAGAAAGAAGTGCGCACGTGGCGAGTGCGCATTGACATAATCTATTCCTTCCTCCGGCGGGGTCATGGATTTGGTTCTAAGACAATTATCCTCTGCAATGGATGGGTGGCGATTTTTTAAGAAAGGTGTGACGAGAAAAGAACTGGGGATATTTTTGAACCCAACGGGGAGTTCACCCTCGTACAACCCAGTCCAGGCAAAAGGAGTGGGGGTTTTCAAGGGTGGGAAGAGAAGGAAGAAAAGAGAGGGAGGGGTGTTGAAGCAGTCTATATCGCGTTCGTCAAGTCCATGAGTCGGCGGCAACAAACGCTGCGCTAGTCCTGTCACAACCAGGAAGTTGAGGAGGTGCTGGAAGACCTCGCGTCGGAGGGCGTCCAGTCCCGTGGGGAACAGGAAGACTTCCAGCTTGTGGCTTGGTGCACCGAGTCGCTGGAGTTCTGCCCGGAGTTCATCCCTCGCGGTGTCATGCTGGAGGCAAAAGCACAGTAAGTGTTGGAGCGTCTCGAACTCTGGGCAGTCGGCGCAGGTGGGTACGCCCGGCGACCCTGCTGGTGCAAGCGGGCTCCCGCGTTGCAGCAAATGAATCAGAGCTGGATACATTGCAAAAGACACGTCAACGTGAACGGCTCAAGTTTCTGTACTCCCTTTACCATGATAAGCTGGCAATAGACAAGAGTAATTTTATCGACCTGGTTAGTAAGCGCTCGACGCGATCACACCACTCGAAAAAGATAAATGATTTCTGCTGTAAAACAGAGACGTTTAAAAACTGTTTTTCCCGAGAACAACGCACGAATTGAATCGACTTCCACCCAATGTTACTGATTGCAGTACACTAAATTCTTTTGCCAAGGCATTGTCATATAATGTGTAGATTTTTTTTGTATCTTCTTCATCGATCCGCTTTCCTAGTATCTCGACATCAGCAACTGACATGCGATTGTGAAACAATAATGTCGCTCTGGTATGTTTTTTTCCTTAAATTCTAGCTCTGATTCGTTTTTGCCGTGCCCCTGGGTGCTGTTACTATTTACAGTGTCCTCATTGTACAATTCGGATTGTTCCTGTTCTTTCCATTCATGTCTTGTATATTATTAATTATTCTATAAGTATAGGTCTGGCTTGGTACCACATGGGTTGCTTTTTTTTGTTGTTTTCGAACTGCCGACTGTTGCGCAATCCCATATTTTTTTTTTAATTTTGTTCCCGCTCATTGTTGCGGTTGCTTTGTGGATGTTGATCCTATCATGTGTATTTTCTTGTATTCTTTTATTTGTTCTGCTCGCTCCTGCCAAAGGCCTATTTTCAAAGGCTGGCAGTAATTCTGAAAATAAATACAATAAGTAAAAAAATAAATAAAGTCTCAGGCGAAGCAGGAGCGGCCGGGCGTCTCTATACACCAACCTCGCACCTCACACATTTAATTAAACCGTCCTAATACTTAGAGCATCGTGGTACAAATGTCTTCTCAAAGACAGGATTACGCAGGCAGTGGAGACAATGATTAGCTAAATTGCACCCCGCAGCTAGCCCCTGCCCAGCTGCGCAGTGCACCTGGTCTACAGGGCGTCCACCGTATACGCAGCTGTGTGGCAGAGACTTGCGACGCAGCAGGCGGTGCGTACACGGTGGCACTTTGATGTGGAAAATGTTACACTGGCCAGACAGGTCGGTGCGTCAGGCTGCAGGAGCACTACGCAACTGCGCAGGCGTTAGCTGAGGGAGGCTGGGGGGCGGGAAGTGGGAGGAAGAAGCGTGTGGCTGATCGTTGCCGTCTCGGCTCCTGCGTGCTCCACTGTATAAAAACATGCGTGTATACTGAACTGTCTTAAGGACCCGACTAAGGGAGAAATGTTAGAGGCTATCTTCACAGCAAATTATAACTATATAAGCATTGCCTTCATGACCATGTATATAAAAAAAAACTACCCCGAAGCGCGCTGCCATGTGTGCAGATTTATCGCTAATTATTTCTCGCCAATTTCTCGCTTGCGCTGTTGCCTTATGTATGCGTTGGTTTTTGCGTATGATTAAAAAAAATCCACTTGGTGTTCCGCGCTCGCTGATCTCTAAGGTACTTTTGTCTAGTCTTTACTGCGCTGTTTAAATATGTTTCGCCGCTCTAGCGACCAACTCGCCCACCTCAATGCGTTGACAGATCCTGTTAACCAGAGAAACTGTCACGTAAGTTGCTTCCGCGTAAGCCTTTCAAACGGGCAATATTGTGGTGAGCTGCTTATTAACTGCAAAGGAAAAAAAAAAAAAAGGAACTGAGAGAATGCGGTATACTGATATGTGCCAACTATTGCGTACAGAAAATTTCGTTATTGCGATCTCTGCTGAAGTCTTCTGGGCCTAAATTAAGACGCGAGAAATATCTCAAGGTAGGAATCATGTCCACATTAAACTCTATTAAGGGGGAGCCCAGGTAAATCGATACCTACTGTTGCTCACGAAATAAAACCTTGTGAAACGGGACTTCGAGGGTTTTGAAGGAAGCAAATGTGAAGTGCGAAGATTTTTTTCACGTTGTCTAAAAAAGCTTCAGGAAAAACACTTGAGTGTGTGACCTGAAAATTTGCACTTCGCTTACAGTTTTTGCCTCGCCCCCCCCCCCCCCCCTCCCCTCGACGCACTCACACATACACACACTTATATATTTTTTTTAAACCAACAAATTCCATCCGAATTAACTAAGCAGTTATCCCCCACTCTTCCAAATGCATCGCACGGGTTTAGTACCACTGAAGAAAATCCGGAGTACAGAGTGGAATGTCAGAGTAACTGCGGGAGTCTCCCCACTAGAGGCAGTTATAGCTACGCTTGTTACACCGCTGCCGAAATCTCACTGCTCGTCGCCTTTTCTCTTTATTTCGCATTAGCTGACAGCGTGGCCAAGGAGGGAGTTGGCCACGTTCCTAATGGCATACAAAGGCAGATTTGCCGCTTTAATTAGCGTGGTAAGAATTCAACTTACGCTGCTTTTCAAGAATACAGATGATATTGTTCATGATCGCGCGACATCGGTCGGGAAAAAGGCTCTCGTTGCGTTCGAAGTTGTCCCTTCCCTGGCACCGACGGAGTTATTAGAAATAGCGCGCCAAAAGGCTAAACTTTGTCGCTCTTTGTTAGAAGTAAAAAAAAAATTCTCTGTGTACTTGAGTATACTCACGTGCTTCGAAAGCGAAAGCCTGGCGTACAATGGTTCAGGCACATTTTACATACACGACCACCCGTGAGCACAGTAGCCACGCTATTTTGCCATTTGTAATCCATCTTACTCCACCTTAGATGGAGTCTACCTTAAATGATCTTAATCCCACTTCGATCCCCTTTACTAATCATTACTATAAACCACTAATCAATCATTACTTACATTTGGCAACCATTATTCCTTCCTCGTAGCCGGCTGAAATGCTTTGGTTCCCTACCTGCCTTCCTTGGGTCCCGTGATATTTTAATTTCAAATTTTGTGCCGTTCGTGCAGACGCCAAGGTCATTCAAAGTCACCTTCAAATGAGACATTATGACACTTTCGACTTAATCGTCTCTGTGTTAAACGTAACAGAGTCAACGGAACAGACTCGATACGACCGGGCGACAAGTGGAGCCACAAGGCGGTGCGACCACCGCCTCGTCGTCCGCGAGTTCAGCGATCTCTGCCGGCGCGCATGCAGAGCCGGGGCAGCTGGTTTTTCTTCTTCGCAGCCTTTTCTCGGGCACGTCACGCTCGCTCGGCGGTGCGTGCGAGGCGGCCGCCACCGGGGTACGCGCGCGGCACAATTACCGGCACGAACAGCGGTACCGTGCGCCGCCCTTGGGCACGCTTCGGGGGGGACCGCTGTGCACGAGGACACGGGGTTATGCAAGCGGGTGCCTCGAGGAGGAATCGGAGAGGCTGGTCCCGAAGAAGAAAAGCCGGACGGGTTAGTACGTGCCACTTGATGGGCGCGCTGAGAGCTGGGGGAGCAGCTGCAGCCAGCAGCGGGGTCTGCGCGAACACTGTCACCCGCAAGCTAAGCTCCCTCGGCTGCGTGTCGGCTCCCAGTGTCTTCTCTATTTTCTTTTTTATTTTCTACGACTGCCACTTTTTCAGGACGCGAGTGGTGAAAGGAGAAAGTGTAGCGGATGAACGTCGCTCGGAGCAGCTCGGAGCGTCCGTCGTTGTTCTGTTCCCTCTTTCTCCTTCTCTCACTCTAAATCCCCTTCCTCCACCTGTTGGGCACGCCGGCGTCGCGAATGGAAGAGTACAATAGTGACGAACACAATAGGCCACTGGTGACACGAGCTAGCAGTGTCTTCACAATAAAAAAGCGGCGGCTGTTTGCATCCTTTGAACCGCATTCACGCAGTATATTGTGGCGACCGCACTTTCAGTCAATCGGGAGAATGCTTCTCACGTACCTTCAGCTTTGTTCTATAAAAAAATTGGCCGCGTATCTGCTCCTTTCGTTGCAAATGCCGTCAAAAGACGATAGTCTTTATCGGCTTTTGCGAAGTAAATGTGCTTTACCGCTCACCTCTCATGTTGTTCCTCTTGCGTCGCACTCCTCCCAACGTAAAGAAGCCAAATGTTTGCTTAAATCATTTTAAATTTCCCGCGTTCCACTGCTCCAAACCGGGTGTCTCGATGCCAACGCTGCCGTACGGCGAAGACGCTCGTTAATAGAGGCGCCCTACTTCAACGTTTATAGAACCGTGTTTCCCTACTCCACGTGCGTTCCAAGCAGAACGTGGAACCTACGTAGTTGAACCTTTCTCAACTCTTGCCACTTGATTTCTTCAAATTCCGCCAGAAGTTATATGGCGCGGGCGACAGCAGGCGATGGCGGAATGAATTCTTTTTCTGCAGTTGATGAAGTATTTCATTTCGCAAAAGTGAAGCATGTTTGAATTTGTATAAAGAAACACTGCAAATATTGCTTCTGTATTGATTTGTTGTCTCATATTTGCGTAATGTCTTGTTCTTCTTCAACAATGTTGACAAGTATGAACATTACACCGGGCATAGACGGGCAGATTTAGCTGTGACTATATAAGACTATTGCGCAGGCATTGTTTTGCTTTGGCCGGGTGGCTGAATCGAGTCACAGATAGACAGACAGACCAAAATTTCTGGGTTTAAGTAAGAAAGACTATCGTCTTTAAAAAATCAAATGCCTTTCTCAAGAGAAAGTGGTTAACACACGAAGCCTTCTAGCCATTCCCCGTGTTCATCCCGCGACGTATGCGGATGACATTACCATTTCTACTGACACAGGTTCTGTAGGTGATTTCAAGATGCTCTTCAAAGAGCCACTGACACCGTGAAACAATATGCCTCATCAACTGGCCATCGCTGTCCCCCCCCAAAATCTTACCTCATCATCGTATGGAAAAATACCCCTGCATCCAATAATGAATCAGTTCAAATTACCTTCGATAATCAGCTTATATGTCCCAGACCTTCACTCAAGATACTTGGTGTTACTATCTAGGTCAATACACGGAACGATCAGGCAAAATCCAAGGTCACCACAGTATTTACTCAAGTCATCCACATGCTTCGCCGCATCTCCAATCGGCATCGTGGCATGAAGGAGAAAGACCTTCTCCGCCTTATCCGCGCCTTCCTCATATCACGGGTCATCTACATCACCGCCTACCTAACTCTCAGCAAAAGTTACACGGAAGCCATTGATCGCCTCATCCGCAAAGCTATAAAGAAAGCTGTTAATCTTCCTATGTCCACCGCGACAACTAAACTGCTCCAATTACGCATTCACAACTCGGTCACGGAACTCATCGAAGGGCATCTTTCCAGTCAACGTCTCCGCCTAACTCAAACACCAACAGGACTGGCACTTTTACAGGACCTCAAAATGTCAACTCCTCAGACCACGGACAGAAAACCTCTTCCCCATAATTGGCGTCAATACATCCGTATCCGCACTCTTCCCAAAAACATCCATCCCACTTTGCTCTCCGCGGTCGTCGGCATGCTCGTAGCCAAGCCCAAGAACAAATCTACGCAAACAATCATAATGTTGCATACACAGATGCCAGCCCTTACTCCAATCCGTCTCATCACATAGCCATGGTAACCGCCAAAGCGAGATCGTCACCTGCGCGTCAATCATGACCACATCTATCTAGGCCTCGAAGAATTTGCTGTCGCCTTCGTCATCACTCAAACTCCCGCAACGACTGTAATTACGGACTGTCAAGGAGTCTGTCGTAGTTTTTTAAGCAGATAACGTGGCCTCTACCACGTGGAAGCTCCTCAGTGAACACGTCCCCAACCGGAAGATCGACGTAGTGTGGACCCGGGGACACTCCTCACTAACGGGCAATAGCTTTACACATACACAGGCCTGCGAACTTTCCTCCCGGGCTTCTGAGGAAACACCGAGTTTGGTTCCCCTACTCAAATTTCAAGACATTACCTAACATTACCGCACATCAAGACAGCATTTCCCACCTCCTCACCTGCAGCTTACTAAAAGAGAAGAAGTAATACTCCGGAGGCTTCAAACAAACAGCTTTCCTCACCATACTTGGCTACATCGGACGTACCCCAGCCAATACCCCGTCCCACGTAAATTCTGCCCTAACCCATGTGCCCTCATACACATGATCTTGGGGTGCGCACATAACTCCGCCCTCCCACCTTTACACATTTCCCTTCCCCTCCCTTAGTTGTGCGAGAACCTGACGACCAGTGCTGGCTTGGGTACCCAGATGGCTGAAACAGCACGGTCGTCCCATGATCTCCTTGACTGAGGGACCACTCCCACGTTATCAGGCTCAAAACAAAGTTTTTCCTCGTCCTCCTCCATGCAACTTGAGTAATGGTCAGTCTCAAATTCAAACTGCTTCGATTGTGTCGGAATGGCGCAATAGGATAGACGTGGGCTCCATAATGCGATGGACCAAGGTTCGGTTTCGACCAGGGGAAGCGTGTTTTAGGTGCGGAGTACCTTAGGACCGCACAATGTCCGTCCGCGTCCGTGCGCACAGCATTTACTATTGCAAAAAAATCACACAGGCACCGGCAGGATTCGAGCCTGCGTCTGGTAGACCAGACAGAGTTAGTGTCAGTCGTCTTACCCATTGGGCTACGACCGACCCGAGTGTGAAAAGGCTTACTCCCTCGCCTGTAACGGTGCGGAGTGTCTTAGGACCTCCCAATGCCCGTCCGCGTCCATCCGCGCGCACACCACCATCAAGCGAAAATCAAGAGAAATTCGATTTGAGCCGTGAGTTGCAGTTTCATTTAGGGAATAATCAAGGTGCAACTCACGGCTCAAATCGAATGACGGTCGGGGCGCATGTCATTTCGAGTCCCCGTACTCCGCACCCTCGCCATCATCCACAGAGTGGAGATGCTGCCATTTTTCTTTGAGGCGCTTGATGTGCTTTTGTGGAAACCCGTCGTCATCATGTTCTCTCCCACTGTGTAAAGTTGGATTTCCCGTAGGCTGCTTTTGGTACGGTTGCCATCAGTGAGGTAACGAAAGCCTAGCTTTAAAAACAGCGCCAGCTTGCCTCTTACACATATTACTGAATTCAAACTCGATATGGCGACGTTCCGTTGAATTATTAGCGTACAGAAAACTGTTTAAACAAGCAATGTAACGTAAAGAGGGAAAGGGACGGGAGCGAATCGATTCTTGTGCCCGGAGGAACACCGGAACCTGCTCACAAGGCCGAGTACGGCCGGGAAAGTGGGGGATAGGGGATGGGAGCACGACAGTGCATCCCGTAACTTAAACTGACTCTCCGCGCAGAGCCGACAAACGTTCAGCGGACACCACAAAAGTTCCCTTGTCCAAGTGAGCCTCTCGTCAACACAATAACCAGCTTAGAGAAAGCCTTAGTTACTGGAGAAGCATTGTAAAACTTGTGCAAACACCGAACAATAAAAAACTAAACGAAGGTATCGCGACATCATACCTGTCTGGAAAGGAAGGGTCTATTGAGGTTAGAAAAAAATTGATAGTAATGAGGCAGTTGCATGGGATGTGGGTGTAATATGGGTGGGCAGCTATGCAAGTATGCAAGTTGTAGTGGAAGGGCTCTCTCTCTCTCTCTCGATATATATATATATATATATATATATATATATATATATATATATATATATATATATATATATATAGTAAGGAAATGAGGGGCTCGTTGAGGAAAATACAGAAAGATAGGTCGGCAGTCTGCAATGCCAAAGGAGGCATAGGGGTGTGGTTAGGCTCTTTTCTTTTTCACTACGGTTAATTAAGTAAACATTTTTTTTTAAATATACAGAAGAAAGAAAGAAAGAAAAACACGCGCCCAGAGTGGGGACCGAACCCACGCCTTTCGATTACATGTCGAATGCGTTAAGGCATTCGACATGTAATACATTCGACATGTAATCGAAAGGCGTGGGTTCGGTCCCCACTCTGGGTGCGTGTTTTTCTTTCTTTCTTTCTTTCTTCTGTATATTTAAAAAAATGTTTACTTAATTAACCGTAGTGAAAAAGAAAAGAGCCTAACCACACCCCTATGCCTCCTTTGGCATTGTAGACTGCCGACCTATCTTTCTGTATAAATATATATATATATATATATATATATATATATATATATGACAGAAATAAGAATTGGCGGTCAAGAAGACCTCGCAAAGCAAAGGGGAGGATGTAGTAGCTCAAGATAAAGAATTTGGAAAATAAGAAAGTGGAGAAAAAATGCCCGCCAGGTGGGATCCGAACCCACGACCTCCAGAAAACCGGTCTGGTGCGATAACCACTACGCTACCGGCGGGGCTACTTTAGCCCCCACTTTCTGGGGTATTTATGTTCAGGTGTTTTTGTTTAGTGCGCTTGGGGGTTATATATATATATATAGTGCGAGGTAAATTGTTGAGCTTATTCATTATAGTACATGTTAATATGTAGATATGTTTAACCTATGTGTAAATATTTTATTTAATAGCGCATTGGTCCGAGTTAGTTGGTATTTCATGATCCCCCACAGTTAAGCGCAAAAATTTTCAGTCCTCCTGAAAATTTTACGCTTAACTGTCGTGGGCCATAATCATTTCACGAAACTTTTAGATATTCTGAATAACCGCGTCGACTAGTTTCGCTATGATTTTCAACTCAGTTGAAATTAACCTCGGCACTGCGTTTTCATTTAGAACGTTTGTGAGTAGGAACCACCTCATTCACAGACTCAACAAACATCACGGAATGACGTGTCACCAAGCGTATAGTTTTGAAACTCTAAAATAAAGCACATAAGCCAAATTTTCACAGCGGGCCGCTTTCTGCAAGCGCATCCATTTCAGCTACTCAGAATTCCAGAAGATAAAACAGAAGATAAAACAAACCTCCCATAAAAAGGTAAACAATGAAGCTTTCAGGACACAATTAAGACGAGCAAATACGCCAGTAAGTCCCTAATGCACATAGACTGAGACGGCCCACTAAATGCACGCCTTCCAATAGAGAAAATAATCTGCCACGTAAACCATCTGTTTTTTTACTCAGCTGCCACTGCTTGATGGAATTATGCATGCGATTCCTAAACGAGATAAGAATGTCTCCCGCGACGTCATTGCCGTCAAACTATAATCGATCTGCTTTACGGGCTTGTCGACCAATGCATGCTTGCCTATTTAAATAGTATTTTTTTGCCACGAAAGAACAGGAAGACAAAACGTGTGCAGTTAAGAGTGGGAAATTATCCGCTGCATTGAGCTATGTCATTACGTATACTGTACTGCAGTTTTTCTCGATAACGGCCGCGCAGGCTCTGTGGCTAAGTGATCGCGCTACTTGAAAGTGATATCATGGATTCAACTTCCGGCAGCGGAGGCTATGTTTCTTAACGGGGAAGAAAAGCGAAAACTTCCTGGAGCACGAAATTCGTCGGTGTACGAGAGGCTCCAACTGCGTCTAAGAAAACATTCCGCGGCTGTCCTCTATAGAGCACATCATAGCACATCTTCAGCGCGTCAACCATTATTTCATGCTTTCTGTCTTTCTATTTTTTTTTGTGAACGCCGACTAAAGTCGAAGCGAAAGAAACACGCATTTATTTTGGCAGCACTTAATTCAACCATTATTTGGCCCTTTTCGTTCGTTTATTTTTCGTAAACGCCGACTTAAATCGACGCAAGAAACGCGGGAATTTATTTGTCAGGCACGAACGACGGGTCCACAGAACTGTGTACGGGAAGTTATTTCGTTCACTCGTATACATTAGGGGGATCAAACATTCCATGAGTGCGTCGGAATGACGTTTCTGCACTCCTAGTTTTGGCATGCCAAAAACAGGGAGTCACGAAGTTACCCCCGCGAAACGCGTGTTAGAAGAGGAAACGACAGCAGCAGCAGCAGCGGCAGCAGTTTAAGCTATTAGGCTCGTGTGTACGACGTAATGAACCCCTCAGCCCGCGAGGAGCCGCACCGGCAGTTTCGCGGCGTTCCTGCTCATTGAATTCGTGATAGCCCCGCGTGTACCTTCCGTAACCTGGCACAGCCCTTCCAGTGCATTTATCCATTCATTATAGTGCCAATATTAGGATTCTTTTTTCGTGACTCACCAAAGAGCCCGCAGGGAAATCTTAAATGAGCGTGACCCGCCCAGCGACCCCTATACGAGCGCGGATGTGAACGTTTATATATAAGCGAAGGGTTTTAAAGACAAATTAGGACACCGCTGTTTACGGGTCGAAGGCGGCGATAATGAGAACTTGTGAGCTTTAGAGGTCAAATGAAGGGATACATAATCCATTGGCCAATGTCGTGGCATCCATCGCCATCGCAATCAAGGTTTTATTACACACCGCATAAATTTTGGAAAGTTGGGGCCGCACTTAGAAGAGTAGTTCCGCCCGCACGTTTATAGAAGGGAAGTTTCGTGACATGTCTGGCAACTTCCCCTACGCGTGGTGCAAAAGTTCATAGAAACGAAAAATTACGCTGAACTAGCGATTTCAGCCATTTGTTAATTTGTTGTTGACCCTGCAACACTTTTTTAAACATTTTTTGAAATCTTGAATGCTTCCAGAACGTAGTCACCCAACACACCCAGTACTTATATTAGGGAGTCGAAAAGTGCCTCAGCCAAGAATTACTGCTTTATGCCCATCAGGTAACTTAGAAACCGCTCGACCATGGGCTTGTCCCAAACGTGCTTTACGGGCTACAAAAGCTCTGATAGGGTACCTGCAACACACAGGTCTAGACCAGTCGCTGTGAATAACTCGCCGTTTCTGTAAGTTCTTGAACATCATCGCCATCATCATCATCATTTCATCAACTGGCGTAGCAAGTTAGGCATTTTAGCCTGGCTAACATCGCCAGACTTCATTAAAGATCGTTCTCTCTTCTCTCTCTCTCTCTCTCTCTCTCTCTCTCTCTCTCTCTCTCTCTCTCTCTCTCTCTCTCTCTCTCTCTCTCTCTCTC
Source organism: Haemaphysalis longicornis (assembly GCF_048455015.1). Taxonomy (NCBI): domain Eukaryota; kingdom Metazoa; phylum Arthropoda; class Arachnida; order Ixodida; family Ixodidae; genus Haemaphysalis; species Haemaphysalis longicornis. The sequence goes on along the minus strand of NW_027526422.1, from coordinate 83,689,041 downwards.
TCTCTCTCTCTCTCTCTCTCTCTCTCTCTCTCTCTCTCTCTCTCTCTCTATCTATCTATCTATCTATCTATCTATCTATCTATATCTCTCTCTCTCTATCTATCTATCTATCTATCTATCTATCTATCTATCTATTTATCTATCTATCTATCTATCTATCTATCTATCTATCTATCTATCTATCTATCTCTCTCTCTCTTTCAAAAGATTTTTCTCTCTTTCTCGGTCTTGGCTTTCTTCGACCACTCGAATTACGTCATTAAGGCCATGTAGCGGCTGTTGGCCGGTTCTCCTTCAGTTGCAGCAATGAACGTTTTTGGATAGCAACTTTAAAAATAAAGCGACAAAAACAAAGCAGAAACGGAAGACGTATGTGGTGCGACGAGCAAATCACGCAGTGCCGCTCCGTGCTGGCGATAACTATAGCTTTCGCAGTGGTTCCAGACACGAAGGAAAGAGTGAAAGCGCTTATCGAAAGTGTTGCACGGTCCCCTTAAGCGTTGTCGCGAGGAAGAGGGGGGATGTCGTTTAAGCGGGATACTCGTTCGCTGAGTCTGCGCTGAGAAGCATCATCGTGCGCAGTGACGACGACCCGCCTGACCTGAATTTCACTAATCACCCTCACTCGTGCGTACCCATCACCCAGGCCGATGTTTGTCAGGCCATCAACCCACAAACCGCAAAAGTTGATTCAGGTAGTGCCGGCTGATATCGCGAATAATGCGTAATTATCCACATGTTTTGCTAACCATCTTCCTTTGCTGCCTTCAAGTCGGCGCAGATCGTGCAAAGGAGGGCCGCGCAGGAGCTGCCTAGCGCGCTAAGTGCGTGGCATTCACACGGTTTAGAACGCACACCACGCACGCTCAAAAGCGAGCGAAAGGCACGACCGACAAGCGCAGTTGCGGGATGCGTGAAACCGCGGAAACGAACAAACAACAAGAGGCTAAGTGAATTGGGGTAGGCGAACCATTAATGTCAAGATGTACCGAATCTTAAGAGGACTTGCGTTTTATTTCCAGCCGCATTTTCCTGTATAGAGAGGGGGAGATTTGGAGCTCTTTTAGATTACGCGCCGACTTGCGTCTCGCCTGCCGAATGCGCCGACGTGCCACGAGAGATTATCTGCCGGTAAAGGGGGGTCAAGTGCGTGAAAGTGCGGCAATTTGCTATCTAGCCTCGCGAGGCGCTCGATTAAATCGACGCAACTCTACGGCGGAGCTTCCAAGGCTGGAGACTACAATGGAAGGAGGCTAAAAGACCGGACCCCGCGACTGGCTGCAGGAAAAGAACGAAAAGGAATTAGACGATGTAACGACGCTACCGCGTGGGCCTCTCCGGGCAGAATTTTGTCAGACGCATAAGCGTGAGAACGGCCGCACTAGTTGGTTTCTGCGCTGTATACACTTGGAGTACACGTATATACGTGTTTGTGTGGGTAGCTTGCAGCTGCTATTTCCGTAAAAGGTTGTTCTACCGTAAAACTGCAGTCCACAATCTCAGTTCAGGTTCAGGAGAGCACCATTTATGTGATCAATGACGTCTCTGTATGAAATAAGGTGACGCAATATCAGATACAAAGCTTCATTTAAATATAAATGATTAATTTTGCTTTGACTATTAATAAAACACAGCATGGATAATTGTTAGATGTCGTGGCTCTGCGGCCAGGAAATGTTACTTAACTATATAGAGCCAAGCAACACATTGAAAAAGCTATAATATCTAAAATTCACGTACACAAGGCGGGGCAAAATGCGACAGTGTACTGGGGTAAAGTGGGACACATTTAATAATTCTGACTCACGCTTAGTTATTTATGATAAAACACTTCAAATGCACCCAATGACCTCTAAATCCCTATTCACTAGCCCACTCCTTGCATTATATATGCACTCAATTCCGTCTGAGTTCGGGGACGCCTGGCTCCTAATATCTTTGCATATCAGGCACTGCCAGCCTCTTTTGCAGACTGGTCGGACACGGCGTGCTTCGGAGGTTCGCATATAATTCATCTCGTAGGTTTAACCGTTTTATTATTAGTACTTCAGGGTTGGGGTCAATGTAAAGCTGTTCATTGATTGATTTGGTAAACGTCAGCTTTGCCATGAAGGCAAAATACAAGTACTGTAAAAGTTTGTTAATTCGAACTCGGTTAATTCAAACGTACAATTAATTCGAACTCACGCCCTGGTCCCGGCACAGCCCTGTATGTTTCAATGGGGAAAACTCCGATAATTCGAACGTGTCGGTATCCAGAACAGTTAATTCGAACTTGGATTCCGTAACTTCCATCACTCCTCGCAGAAGAAGTCGGCCCAGAGGGATTACAATGTGCTGCAAATACAAACCAAATCAAATTTACTGGATATGCAAAACAACAAAACAGAAAAACAACTGATTAATTAATGAATTTGTTCGCTGTTCGAGCTCCATGAACTTTATTGACAAAATCACTTGCCACAAACGTGTAGTAGCGCCTAATCCGCGATAACAAGTCCATAAATTCCACCTTGCTACACTAGAATTACAACCCCTGTCTGAGCGCCGTGAACGCGAATGTCTTAAACTTTTACATATTCTTACGAATACTCCGCGCTACTCATTACAGAACAGCTATTTGTCGCCCGATAAACTTAAATCTAATAGAAATAGCCACAAACTCAACCTTGCAACTTTTCACCCACGAACTAATCTATTTATGTACAGCTTCTTCCCGCGAACAATTGAAAAATGGAACCTACTACCAGGTGAAATTAGGTCGTTGCCTTTGGAAAAAATTTTGCGGAATTTAAATTGATTGTGTTATGTCAGTTTTGCATAATTTCAATGTCTTGCTGAACTTATTATCTATTATGTCTAAACTTTAGGAATAAGTGAATTTAAATGTTTTGTGTTTTTATATGCGTTATTCTGTGCAGCAAAGTGTTTTGCATTGTATGTACCAACCCACTCCTGCGATAGGCCAATTGGGCTGCAGTATGTATAAATAAAATAAATAAATAAATGGCTTCTTTGTGTTCTGCCCGCACAGTGGGCCATGATGTGCATTCATTCAATTTCATGGTCTACTTCGAGTTCGAATTAACGTGCTTTTACTATATTTTGTTCGTTAAAAATCTTTAAAAAGACTGCTTTGTCCCGAAACAGTGATACCCATTTACGGCGGGCTTCAAAATAAATAATCTACGTATTGAGGAAAACCGATGAAGCAGTGGCGGCTGGCCAAAAACTTTGTAGCGAAGTCCATATGACGTCCCTATGACGTCCCTATGACGTCCTTATGAAGTTTCTATGACGTGTTTTTGCTACTGGCGGCCGCCGATCAAAGTCAACGTCAAGAAACAAGACCGCGCGAGAGGTGCCACTGGCCCCGTTTTATCCTACCTCTTCGATACAAACGTGCAGTTAATGCACTGATAATGCCATGTAGCGTTTATTAAAATAAAAAAAAGAATACTGTAGTGCTACATTTGTAAGTTTTTTTTTTATTTCTAACGTTTTTGCTTAAAAACCGTCTGTCGGGGCAGGAACAGAGTTGAGTTTGTTGGTAAATGTTAGGTCTTTCCAATTAAACGAAGTTGTATTTTGTCTCTAGGGTCCATTTAAAACAGGGCTGCTCTTCAACATATGGTGGTTATATTTTTCTCTCCTACGTTATGTACAAATTAACAGTTCTTTAAACGCAAAATTGGAAGGGGAATCAGAGAGAGAAAAATAGCTTTAATTGTTTATTTCTAAGCAAACAACGCATCGCTTGCGCCAAACAAAAGACTAAACAGTTTTCAACACTGCGATCTTTCAGTTAATACAGAAAGTCGTTCCCTCTTCAGTGCCCCTTTTTTAAAAAGCAATGCTGCATTTATATTTCGGGAAGGAAATCGATCCGGCGATTATTCAAAGGCAACCGAGGCAACCTTGTAGCTCGTCAAAGAGGTTTTCGTAACCGCGGGCCCTCATTAGCGGGGTTAATGTAACTAAAGGTCGCACCGGTTGATCTCTAATAAACCGGGTAGAGGGCTTACATTTTCAGAGTTCGCTCTGTTGCAGTTCAAATAATTCTCCGCTGTAAAAAAAAAAAAAGATGAAAATAAGACGCAACGCAGGAAGTGAAATCCTTACTTTTCCCCACCATCATTAAGGACCTCGTTCATTAAACCCCAGCGCACGAGCGCACAACCTTTGTCCTTTTTCTCTCCATCCTTTTTTTAGTTTAAGCTTCCGGGCGCTCTTAATTATTGCGGGTAAAACAAAATAATTGATTAGGTTTCTTATTTTAATATCACGAAAATGAGCATCTTGTCTGAGCATAGTAATTGGGCTCGTTTATAAAGTGTACATTTTTAGCAGCGGCGCCAGATTTTCGCGCGTTTTATTTTGCCAGCCACCTCGCGGCTGTGAGCTCCTCTTCATCCATTAAAAAGCGAGAGCTGGATTTCGCCCTGCTGCGTCACCTAGCTAGTCCGCTGAGTTTTGCTAATTGCCTGTTAACAAAAAAGTTGAGCCCTCGAAACAAGAAGAGAATCGTTTACTCGGCGGCACGTGCTCAAGACGGAATAATTAATTGTCTGAGCTCAATCTTCGTTTAGCGAAACAACCACAGGCTATAGAAACGTTAGCAAACCGGCACGGAAATAGTTTTATGCAAATACACGTCATTGTAGTTACAAATTGTCTGCGGTAAAAAAGCGATTATAAGCAACGTGTTACGAGGAGAAAGAAATGCAAAGACGCTCACACTAACGCGTATACGACTTGAAGGTAGCGAAGCTGTACGCAACCGTAGCTACCATCACGGCGGTTTAAGTCCACGATTGCAGCCGATTTGCTTCTTCGTCGCTGCCGAAACGACCTTCACTCCATCATTGTTGCTATAAGTGTGAGCGTCCTTCATTTTTTCGGTAGTCATAATCATTGAACATCACCTTGGAAGGGCGAACGCTATGAAGTGTCTTTCTAGTTCCAAGCGAGTGTTGCCACGATCCCGGCAAACGCCGGAGTTTTTTTTTTTTTGGCCAGTCTTGGCTATTCTTTCCAAGACAGCATGCTTGGCTTGACAAACGCGCGCCGGGGACGCTAGGCGGTCCCCGCGAGGCACGCACACACAGGCGCTAGGCATTTCCTGGGTTTTTTTAACCGCGGATTATGATTTGCTAAACAACTTTTAACCGCGGATTATGATTTGCTAAACAACTTCGCTGTTAAGAACTTCGAAAAAAAAAAAAAAAACGAGAGACGACAAAGACCAGTAAATTTTTGGGTGGACAGATGGTGCTCTGCGAGTTCTTAATTATCTTGGCATAACTGCAGCTCGATGAGACAAAACAGTGACTATGATGAACTTGCATGAGGTACTTTAAACACGGGTAAAAAAGAGGAGACTAAGCAGGCTTATGAAAGTGCTCGACATTGCGCTTATAGATAGACGGGAGTGAGGTACTTTGACCAGTTATGTGGACACGACTACGGGCACGCGTAGTCGCGTCCACATAACTGGTTTTTTTTTTCTTCTTTATTTCGTGTACAATACGCCGATTCCTGAACTGCGGTTTCCAATTCGTCCCTTTCATTACCAGAATAATGTTTCAACTTGAATTCCCGGGGCGTGTCAGGAATAAAGTTTTTCCAAACCCTTACTCATTGTTAATGTTTATCCTGTTCCTTCACCGACACCGGTTGTTTTCAGGAGAACGATCCGACTGCGGAAGCCTAGCGCTACGCTCATAAACGCGGCCCCGTAGTCGCCAACGCGACGGTGCTGCAGCCGCGGCACGCGCATCTGCGGCAATCGTGAACAATTAACGCGAAATACGCTCACAAGTGCGCGTTACCACCCACACGACAACCAATAAACCCTCGCGAACGTTTATAATCGTAAAACAGTCCCCCGAAATTTCTGGGCGGCGGGATGCACGCAGTTACCGCGGCGTGACCGCTTCCAAGTACATACAACAGAACAAGCGCACATCGCTGGCGCCGCGCCAGCACCGAGCGCCGGCTGTTGCGTGCAGTCGTCGCAGCGTGATGGGAGCCTCCTCCCTCACCCGCTCCCTCCCCTTGTTCACGCGCTCGTGCGTGCACCTGTCCTCCCGTGCGGGCATGGCATCCGCCTCTTCCTCGGCATACAGATCGCCAGCTGTCTCTGCCGGGCGGATACATTGACGATCTAATAGGGCGGCTTCGTCGCCTGTATAACATGCGGGGAGCCGCTGCGGCCTGATCGGCGCCCCTTAAGACGTATAAATCAAATCGCGGGGCTGTCGCCTGCCGACTGCTAAATGGAGGGTCGAGCGCGGCCTGCCCGTGACCCGATGGGGCTGCGACCGGGGCAGGGAATAAGTGAGTCGGGTTGCGGAATTACGAGCGAGTGCAGCAGCGTCGCTGTTCTTAATCTTGCGCAACGGCGCGGGCCTTTGCGCTGATGGCGGCAGGGAGCCAAGTTCGCGGTGTGTGCGTCTTCCATCGGGGTATGTTGCGACGGGACTCCAGACAGTAATCCGCGCTTAATAGTTGAAAGACAGCGGGGTATACGCGGAGTTTAGGTTGGCCAAGGTCGGCATATATGTACACGTTACGACGTGCGCCCCTCCTGCACCGTGGCGAAGCCAATGCAGTTTGCACCGTGCGTCTTGCACAGATTGACAGGAACACAATGCCGCAACGCTGGCTACGCCTCTGCAGCAGATGCATAGCCACAAATATTTTAAAGCGAAGCTTTTACTTCTACCCCCAAAGGGTTCTGTCGCGACCATTGGTGTCAACAGAAAAGTATCGCAAACAAACAAACAAACAAAAAGATGTTACTGGCACCGCCAGGAATCGAAACTGGAACGAATAGAGAAACGGAGCGAGAGCGCGTTGTCTTAACGATTGAGCTACGAGCCCACGTAGAGACGGGGGAGACGGGCGGTGCACTCACCGAGCACATAAGCGGGTTTACCCCCTGCGTTCTCGCTGAAAGCCACTTGATAGTGTCAGGCGACGTCTCGCGCCGCTGTGGCTCCGTCCACGGTCCGTGTAGCGCCCGTGTGCGTGCCTTGCGCATGCGATAGGAGTTATCAAAGGTAAAGGAAGCTCACATCAACGCATGGCATCTCACTTCTCCTTCGTCTCTGCCGCCGATCTCTCCGCCGATCTCGTCGCCTTCGTCGGCGGCGGCAAAGACGGAGGAGAAGTGAGATTGTGCAACACCGGCTTTGAGCTTCCTTTAATTTTACATAAAAAATGAGTTTACATTTATGTACTTCACCAATACAACTCATCCAACCAAGGTTCATTAACCATGCATTGATTTAACCTTATCAAATAATGTCTCTTTGAAGTAATAAAGAGTGTGGTTAAGTGGATTTCACTTGCTTTTCGTTTCACTCTTTGTAGAAGCACGTGTGTGAATTGAAGTGACGTCGCATGGGTAATCGTTGTGGGTGTCGTTTACAGCTTCGCTTTTAAAGCACCTTTACAGGGTGGATTGGCGCGCTTTTTTTTTTTCGAGGGGTGTTATGCCCTGCCGGTGAAAAAGTATTAAAAAGCTAGTCTGCACAATATATTATTTTCGTTTTCTTATCTTATTCTCGTTTTCACATTTAAATTTATAGATGAAATGTGTAAAGAGCAAGGGCGTGCAAAAAAGGCCAAAATGAGGGTGGAGGGATGCACCACTATAAAATTTCAGGGGCTGTTCTGACACCGAAACACCCTGCCTGGCTGCGCCCTTGCTATACAGGTTCAAGATTCTATTACGACCATTCCAAGCAGTCACTACGTCCCCCAGGGGCGGTATAGCATGCATCGTCAACGCTAACGACGCTTGGACCTGGTCTTGGAACCACGCTTGCATTGCTGTTCCAGTTTGTGGGCTTGCCTGTGGGATCGGGAACGGGAATGATTGGAGTTTTCAATAGCTCTTGCGTTCGTTTTTGAGAAAACAGCGCCATTCAGTAGGGAAGAGTTGAGCGAGTTAACAAAGGCTAAGTTGTTTGGAATAAAACAAGGCTGCATGTTATCTTAGATCTCCCTTTAGTGATGCAGGTGACGCGATGGTAGCCAAAGGCTTCCGTTTTCTCGACAGTCACTACAAGGGGCAACGAAACGTCGGAAAGAAGGAAGCAGCAAACCCAGTTTGTTCAGCTTACATGTAGTGCCCCATATAAGCTTTGACGAACACTTGACTTCAGAGCAGCTCATCGACTGTTATATCGGAGTGCCCCGGCGGCAAAAATTTGATTCATCTAGTTAACCGCGGCGTTTTTGGCTACAGCGCGAAAAACCCTAATGGGCAGATATGCAGGTTGTTGAGTGCAATTTTTCATTTCCCTTAATATGCACGTTCACCTTTTGGAACTTCTTCGCTTGGCTAGACGTAATGCGGGACTACAATTTCGCTTTCGTTCCAATCGCTTTGCTCACGGGCGTTTAAACTATAGGAAAAAAAAAGAAGAAGAAGAAGAAGAAGAAGAAGAAGAAGAAGAAGAAGAAGAAGAAGAAGAAGAAGAAGAAGAAGAAGAAGAAGAAGAAGAAAAGAAGGAGAAGGAGGAGGAGGGGGGAGAAGAAGAAGATGATGATGATGATGAAGTAGCAGCAGGACGAAAAAAGGAAGAAGATGGGGAGGAAGCGGAGGAGAAGGAGGAACAGAAGAAGAAAAGGAAGAAGACGAGGAAGGAGGAACAGGAAGAGTGGGATAATCAGGAGGAGCGGAAAGAAGGAAGAGAAGTAGGAGGGGAGTAAAAACAAGAAGAAAAAGTAAAACGAGGAAGAAAGAGAAGGACAAATAAAAAGAGAAAGAACCACCCCAACAATGTTTCGTTTGCGGCAACGACTTTGCAAACACTTGTGCACATATAAGCGGCAGCACGACCAACCACTGAGGGAAGAAGAGGGGCAGTCGGTCGAATCGCGACACACGCACACGCACGTGTATGTATAGGTGCAGAGTGGCGGCGAAATTGACCGCGGCCAAGCCGAGTTTCGCCCCCAAGGCGGCGGCGGCGCAAGACCTGCCTCGAGCGCATCTGCATGCATGCAGGCGCGCCAGCCGGGGGTCGTTTGTCACCGCCGGCCGACACAATAATGGCTCGGCTGGGCTCGGCTCTGCTGTCCGCCGAGGAATGGAATTTATTAGCCAGGCCACGCTCGGCGTCGGCTGTTTTTTGGCTGCGCTGCGGGATGCGTCCGGCGTGGAGGGGCGCCTCTCCGGTCTTCCCTATACTGGGCCTCTCCGTGCAAGGTGCGATGTCCCTAGGCTCCCTTCCCCCTTTTTTCCACGGCAGTTTGTTCCCGGTTCTTTTTAGGCCGATGCACACATTTATGCATCTTGAACAAGGAAGCAGGTGTGCACTCGCATAATGCCGACGCCACCTTCGTCAGTGCACTTTCAGAAGGAAAGAAAACCGGGGACTTGAGGGGAATGTAATTGAATTCAACCCAGCCTAATGTACTATTGATGCAGCGCTTTAAATCATCTTGTTCTCTGTTCTTGCACGTTCTTTAGTGAAAAGGCTCTAGAAGCAGCCTTAAGTGTTTATCCAATTGTTTCGCACAAGAAAAATCGACGGATCACAATATAAAAGTTCCAGCCTTAAAAAAAATGAGCCTCAGAAGTGCACTAAGGGCACAACTCTGTAGTGTATACAAAAAAAAAATGTCACCTTCATTATATAAACTCCAAAGAAGAATGGATATGCCGCACAATTGGGCGTCGCGCGTCGATTAAACTAAAGTGTCTTACTACGTAAGGGGTTACATGCAATTCTAATAAGAAACGCCTGAGATATGAGCGACGATCGACCTAAAAGCGTACCGCTGATGCTTACAAAATATATTCTCCTCGATGATAGTTAGCCCAGTCATGCCTGAAATGGAAGGCTAGCAAAATAACTGTATGGTAAATATTTTTCGAACGAGAAAAATAGTCGGTGGAAGTGCGCGCCGATTTTAAAAATATGCGGCCAGTGACGAATAGAATTCTTAGTCGAAAAAACAAAACAAAAAAAAAAACAAAAAAAAACGTTGTTTTCTTATTACCTAAGCAACTTAAAAAAGCGAAATGTATGAAGCATGGCAATTTAAAAAAAAAAGGCGCAGTAAAAAATCAGGCTAATATAGGTGGCGGGAAAAGGAAAAGTAGCAGGCCAATGTCAGATCACTTAGATAAAAATGCTTAGTTAATCAAATAAAGTGTCCGCTGCACAATATTTTTTGTACAGGCTGGTTTATAATTACCCGATGGACGCCCGAACAGTGTTGACCGCGCGGGCAGGGAGAAAGTTTTTATGCGTTGATAAGCTCCACAGTACACGACAATGGGAAGAGGCACGCTTAAAAAAAGCCATTTTTAATAAGTGTTACACGCAACCGGCCCCCGTTTCGACAGAGAAGCTTAAAGAAAAAAAGTTTCTTCCCTTCACTACTGCCGTCATTTTTGACTCGTAAGTAAGTAGATTGGAAGAGAGAAATCTTTGGATATTCCATCCAGCTTCATTTATTAACTGTTCTCCCATAAGGTATGCCGGGCAGTTGCGACGTTTTGTGAATAGACCATGAAATTGTTCATAGACCTCAAATTGCGGCGGCCTTTCCTCTCCTTACCTCCATCAACCGCATATCTGCACTTATATGCAGAAACGCGTACGCCGCACCCGGAATAGATCAGTTCCGCATCCCTAAACACGCGTTCAATTAAGCGCCCCGCTAAAACAATCCCTCCCACATCGGTCGCATCTGCTCAAAGATAAAAAGTTAACGGGGGAGGGACGCGTTATTGCAACTGCAGCGGCAGTCGCTCGCCTTCCCGCAATAATGAGCGCGCACGTGCGCTCGCCAATGTAGCGGCGGGCGGCGTATCTCGCCGGCACGTGCCAGCGCTAAAAGAGAGCGCACGCGGCGAGCGCTAATTAACCGGCGCGCCGGAGCATTCAGCACCGACTTCGTCCGCCGCCCGTTTTCCCGGTCGCTCCGACGCCGCTTGATTGCTCTCCGCAGCGTGGCGGGGGCACCCGCAGACGAGTCGTCCCATCTAGTCCTGTCACGCGGCCGCCACCGCCTAGCGGATCACCAACGTGTTGGGGAAGGGTTACTCCACTAGCGGCGCTAGGAGGAGGCTTCGAAGTTTCTTGTGCATGCGGGCAGCGAACGCGCCTGGGGCGTAATATAGTTCTATCTCTACGCGTTCCCGCACGACCGTCGTGTCGGGCAAGGGCGCTGCTTTGCATTTTACGGCTATTCTCGTTACGGCCAACCGTCTGCGTGACCGACGTCCTGCTTTGCGTAACGCTATAGTACACTATAGAACGCCGTCGTGCAAGCATGTGCAAAATGGCTGCTACAGACCGGGCTCGGAAGCCTTTAGTAAGGACGTTTCACGACAGTTAAGGCGTGCGGCCCCCAAGTTGCCGGTCAGCCTTTGGCATCTCCATGGAGCATCTTGCTGGCAGCTTTAATAGCGAAGAACACGAAGATTTGCACTGGGAACTTTGAGGTATATCTTTGCCTGAACCATCTTCAGAATTACATGCTTACGTAGGCGTGGCAGTATTTTTTTTTTTTTTTTTGCAGTGCTGAAGTTAGATATGGAACAAGCGACACACACTTTGTGAAACGGGGATCTCACACCTTGACCGCTGTGAAGGCATTGCCAATTAGACGCAAAAGGTATGGAGTTCGATACAGAAGTTTTGGCTACTACCCAAGAAATATAGGACCATCAATGGGATTCCTCCTGGTGTGTAGATCTTCGCTGGCGCGTAAACAGCGCTATTTAGCACAATCGAAAACCGGGAACGCAGGGTTAACAGAACACTCTTTGTTACGGAAATTCGCAAGGGTAGTATGCTGAAATTAATTAACGAATAAATTTGTTTAATTTGAGGAATGTGATGTGATCCCTGTCGAGCAAGAGAGGGGTATTGTTTGGAGAGGTGGTTGGGCCTCTCGACGCACATCCGCCGCGGGACGACAGTGCTATATTTCAATGCCACGATACCCGAGCAGAGGGCACATTCCCTAACAGCAAGGGGTTATATTCGCTTAATGAGGGGAGGGGGGGGGGGGTGTTGTTAATGTAGAATTTTGTAGGATGTTGGCGTGAGAAAGTTAACACCATTGGTGTTCACTAACGTGTTCAGTGCAGTGTAGTGCGAGGTGATGGATAGTGTGTGAATTGGCAAGGGCTGGGGGAAGCGTCGAGGGCGGTGCCGTCCGTTGGCTTCTTGCAAAAACGCGAATACGAAGTCCGGCGGCCGGGCAGCCGATGTGGACGGCGTGGGATGCCGCGAGGCACAAAGAAGGTTGGGGGGGGGGGGGGGGGAAGGGGGGGGGGGGGGGCGCTTGTGGCATGGAGCCTTGAAGTCGGCGGCGGTGTTCGGTCTTGCGAATGCGGCGTTGTAGTAAACCGATGAAGAGGACTGCTGACCGTGACGAAGCTGGTAATGCGTGAGGAGTAATTAAATGAGGAATGAAAGCAGGAATGAAAGTCATGCGATATGGGCCGTCACGTTCATGGGTTCGTTGTATTTGTGCCCGACTGTCCGCTAGATGTGTACTGGGACCTGGAAGGTTGCGGTGATGCTGTCGATAACGAACACAGCGGAAGCTTTTAATCGACATTGCCTGAATCGAAACCGCGCAATGTTGGCAAGAACTCCGTGTCATTGGCACCTACAGTAAATCCAGCCGTACGCCTATTCCCTCTCCTACTCCTTGCTGTCTACGGAAGGGAAAGACGGGCGGATGTGGTATTACTCTTCGGAGCGGGGCAGATGACACGCGATCCTAAAATGACGTCTCTAGGCGTTATGTCCTTTCGGAGGGCTGCTAAGCACGGAGTGCCTCGAAGTCCCAATTAGCGACCACAACGTGACACTTGGGTGGGTCTCCGTATAAAGCCTCATTTGTGCCACCCCCAGTGGCTTTGCATGCAATGCACACGGACGTGTGAACTCTCACGGGACAAATTTTTGAATCAGCCGCCTTTACTGCCCCTATTTCTCTTGTTACGCGATTGCCCAAAGGACTGACATTTTTCTTTCCTGGCTTAAAGGGACTCTGCAACAATTTCGATAAAGGCTTTCACTTTTTTCTTCACGTCTGGAAGCACTGCGAGAGCTATATAGTTATCGCCAGCGCGGACCGGCATTGTGTGATTTGCTCGTCGCCGCAGATGCGGCTTTCGTTTCTGCTTTGCTCTTGTGGCTTTCTTTTTGAAGTGGCTATCGAATGCGTACCTTGCTGCAACTGAAGGAAAGACGCGGCTGCTACACAGCTGTAATGACGTAATTCGAAGAACGGCGAGACCGGGAAAGACAGAGAAATTTTTCGAGCAAATTTTCAAGTTATTTGTGGGCATGGAGAAGTAATTTTTGGCTGAGGTACCTGCGACCCTACAATCTAAGTACTGAATGTGTTGGTTAACTACATTCTTCAAGATTTTTAAATTTCGAAAAAGTTGAGAAAAGTGTTGCAGGGTCCCTTTAATATAGAACGAGTCCATTTGTGCATGGTATGCGAGTAGAAGCAGTTCGCTGCCAACCGTCCTCTCTGATTGTTTTGCATCAGCATGTTGACAGGAAGGCATCCGCGTCTTAATTAACCTAATTACCCAATGCGAAACAAAGGTCAATTGAAAGCTTAAATTAAAATAGTTTTTGGAATTTCTAGCGTTATGAAATTTTTGCGCCTACAGGCTCTTAGGTTAAGTCCGGCTAGCTAAGATAGGTTGAAAGTATTTTACGTTGGTTTGGATTGGGGACTGTGTGCCTAGATAAAAAATAGTGCAAAAATAGAAGAAGGCAGCTCTCATAGACTGCAAGCAGGCAAGAAACCTTAAATCTGGAGGAAAAACGGATAAGAACTGCTATTTATGTTTATGCCGGCGTTAGAGATTCAGTGAAATGGCTTGGAAATACAACAGCACCGTTGTGAAAATGAGTCTAGACGATGTAGCTTCCCCACAGAGTGTTCTACAATCTGACGTATCGCTTCCATAGCGGTGAATGCCACTGCTACCTGCATAATCGGTGAAACGGAAGTCTAGTGTTTAAACAAGGCTGACACCCAGTGTGTACAAAGTACTCTCAAGATGGCTGCCGTGATACCTCCACTTCAACATTCTGGAAAAACAGACCTGATAGACCAAAGCCAAAGTAAATTTTTCTTCCAGAAAATTTCCACCGCGCTTTAACTCTTCTCTGGGAGGTCCCACACGAAGTCTATTACGGTATTGTAAACATGATCGATCGAGGGCTCCGAAAGATCCAACGTGTCAAGAGATTTAATATTGCGTGGGTTTATTGTTGACACGTGGGATGTCCATGCTTTCTTAGCCGAGTCGGGAGGCTCAGGTGAGTGCTGACCTTGCATGTTTGTGTGTGTGTGTGTTTTCAGCGTCTCACCTTATATTATCCTACTCGTAAATTTCGTAGGAGAATTCTGTCGCATGATTGGCTCTCTTTATGGGAAATTTTAAATGTTGCGTACTAAACAGTAACATTGGTTAGTAAACTTGCTTAAAGAGATCAGTGGTGATTTGTGAAAAAGTTCAGATTTATAAAAATACTTCACAACTGGTGCAGTGGAAAACACTGAAATCAACGTTTTTATGCGATTTTATCCTTTCTTTCAATGAGAAAAATGTCAACAAATATGCACTTTTTCCTAAAATTGTTCTCAAACTTAAAAAAAAAAAGTTGGATTATTCAATCATCACTCCTAGACGGTATGTTTAGAAGCGGCGGCAAAAGCTTGTGGTATAGTGCGGAAATGATGCGGCGAATAGTAATCAGCTATACCGTACCGGTTAGCTGATTACTGGGTTTGCTGCACAAGCGTTCGTCAAAAAATGGTGACCCTAAATGTTTGGCATGGTGAAATGAAGCAACTTGAAGTTTCTTGTCTTTCACAAAAACTCTTTATTTTCGCAAAGAAAGACTAAGGGTACGGGGACAAAAGGTACGCCTAGGTACCTGACTGGGTCCCCGCTCCCTTTGCAGGCATCAGCAGCAGCATAAAGTTACAAGACGTGAAAAGAAAAATTCAGTACAACTGGTAACCGAGCACACACAAAACAACAAATTTTCAAGCACTCGCATCACTTCGCGCAACAGTGTGAGCATGACACAACATTTCATCACACAACAACATATATACAAACTTACAAAGCACCGAAATTCAGAGGGAATTATTTATACAAAAAAGAAAGGTACATATACAACACATGATGCCGATAGCTAAATTTTCTAATAAAATAAGTCAAAATACAAGTTCTGATACAGGTTATGCTTGATACAGGTTAGGAGACGATGCTTCGAATAAACAGACAATTGCAGCATTGTCGATCGTCCATGACGCGATTGGCAGCGTTGAGCGCAGCTCCTATCATATGCGTTGAAATGGCAAATTCCATTTGTTTTTGTGCGTCGTGGTTATGTACTCACCAGACGGATAATTTTAAATCGTGAACGCCAACAAAAGCGGGTTGCCTCAGTTAAAAAAAAAAAAAAAAAAAAACAGCTGTGGAGTTTTGCGGGGCACACGCCGCATTAAACTTTTCTCCTTCTGTTTCTCTCCTCTCAAACGCTGCGACCCAGTTCACCCTAAATTATTCAAGAGAAATGAATAGGTATTGCGGGAAAGCCCACCGAAAAAAAAAAAAAACATTATTTTTGCGGAAGAGCCCGGAAGTACATAGTTAGCACAGTTGTCTTCCCCTTCCTGTCAAGCAGGAAGCCAATGTATTGGCAGGTAACCAGCGAAAGTAACATTGAAGGAAGTTGAGCAAGAGGAAAAAAAAAAAAAACGTAGAATAAAACCTCATATTAACATCAAAGGCGCGTGGGGTGATGTCAATCTTTCCGCTTCAAAATTAGCGCCACCGTTTTTGTCCAACCGCAGTAGCTCGCGGCAGATTCTGCCAATTTGCGGTGGTGCGCCGCCACCACCTCCACCGACCCTTCATAGACAGGGTCTACGAATCTCTTCTCCGACGCTTTCTTCCTTTTTTTCCCCTCGAGCTATTGGTTAGCTAACAAGCCCGTGGTTTAAAACAAACTGCTCAATGGACTGAATTCTGTCTACCGCACCTCTGACACCGGCGCGGCTCGCAGGCCTTTTCACACGACGTGGTGTTTGACCAGCGCTTGATAAGGCCCGGAATTGTCGAGCGGCCGCCGGTGTACGAGGAAAGCTAGCGGCGGCCATTAGAAGCGCGGCGAGTGAATGTAACGAGCCGGGCCGGCTGTCGGAATGCACGAACGGAAGTGACTCTCCGCGCCTGGCGCACACGCGGTCAGTCGGCGGCAGACCGCGAGCGAGGAGACGCCTGATAGCGGGCCGCCCACTTCCGCTCCTTGGGATGGGCTGCTGCGCGAAAGAGAAAAGAGGCCTCCAAGGGGGCTTCCTTTTACATTAACGGGGCTGCAAAAAGGGGGGGGGGCTCGCGATTTTGTTTGTCTGTTGTGCATGCGTGTATGCGCGTGTGTGTATGGGCGCCTGTGTGTGTGTGAACTCGCAGCCGTTTAGAGGCTTCTTTAAACATGTGATATGTATAATGACTGCGCTGGCTGCTTTCATTTTGGCTGTCGTCTCTAACGCCTCCCGTTTTCTTTCTTTCTTTCTTTCTTTCTTTCTTTCTTTCTTTCTTTCTTTCTTTCCTAACAAATGGTCTCTATAAGATGGTTTAATTTGGCTGACCGACTAACTTTCAAGTTCACCAGTCACAAATGAACACCGGTGCGCATCCATCTTGCCACACCAACCGTAATGTGCCATCAAGAACTATGCCGGGCACCCCCTCCCCTCTGGGGAAGGCCAGTGTGTGTGCGTTACTCCAACGGGACCTTGAGAGACAGCTACAGTGATAGCTGCAGTGAACCTTGAACATTGCTTAGATCTACTACAACTACTTAGTGTTGTCTTTCCCAATCCTCTTTTCCATTCCCTACCCACAGGGCTTTATAGCCTACTCTGTACAATAAAGTCATTCATTCATTCTTTCTTTCTTCCTTCCATTCTTTCTTCATCTATTTTTTGCCCTTTTATTTATTCGTGCCTTCTTTCTGCTTTCTTTCTACATTTTCTTTTCTTAGCTACATTGTTGAAAGCATGAAATAACTCGCAAGGTCCTGCTTCCTCAAGCAGCAGAATGCACCCATCGTAGTCACAGCGTTCATAATGCCAATAAGAAAAAGCAGGAATATGCGTGCCTGCTGCTGTACATCCTAGCTTATATATAGCATTTGAATATTGTTAGCCTGGAGCGACATTTCGCAAACTTCAACGAAGCGCACAGCGAAAAAATGTGCTGTACGTCGTCTTAACGCAGATATTATCGGATCGGCGGAGGGAGAATTCTGTCGCTCCGTTTATAATCCTGCGTTATTCTCTTCCGCTTACGCCGAATCCCCATCATGCAACCGGCTTCATTTTTCTTTCTTCGTTCTTCTTATTTCCCTTTTCGCTGTTTGCTTTCGCCTTCGAGACAGAGAGGGAAGGATTTGCTTTGCATAGCCGCCCTTGCGCGTCAAACCCCGTTCTCCAAATTCTCGTCGCGTGCACTTCTTTCCTTTCTTTTTCTCTTAACTCTTTCGTTGTTCGAAACTTACTCAGAGCGCGTAAGAATTTCTAAAGGCGTCGTACCCACTTGCAATTCTATTTGTCCTAGCGCCGTCTCTTTACATTCTTTTCTTCTTTGCAGTTTGCTCCCCTCACAATGCCACACGCAATACCGATAGAGCGCCCGAGTTCCACGCGCCGCCACCGTCTCCGGTCGGGGAATTGCAAATAGCCCGACGGCCTAATTTGTCTTCCACCCCCCTCCCCCTCTCGCGCGCCCCCTTGTTTCCCCCTCACACCTCAACCCCCTCCCTCGCTCTTCCACTCATTCTCTCGTTTTTCGACGTCCCGGTGATCGATCAATTCGAGTTTCTCTCTGCGCGGATCCAAGCGTGTTTGCTTTCTCGTCGGCTTGTTTGCTACGCCGAGTCTGCCGTGCGAGCAGCGCTGAATACATTTAGACAAATTTTTCCTTCCGCCACCGCGCAGAGTCGCCCTCTTTTGGGTGCAACGCACGACGCGCCTTTCGCGGGCGCTTCGCGCGAGGGCGCCGGTCAGGGGTTCGATATTTTCGTAAAAGGGAAATGCTAATATACCTCGACAGGTTAAATAAAATACGAACCGTTTCCCAGTCCGCGGGCGCGAGGATCTGGGGTCATTAATATTCATGCCGATATAAGCCAGTAGTTCTCGAGCGTCGTTTGCGGAGACGATCCCCGCAGCGTTTTGACCATCGAAACAAAACGGGACTGCGCCGAATTTGCAAATTTAATGCGAGACGGCGTGCTCAGATTTCCGTTTCCTGTCGACGAGCTCTACATAAAAGGCCAAAGAAGCTATGCCGTTACATCCGCTTTAACGCTTTAACGACGACGAATAAAAAAAGCGTGACTCTTTTAGCTCTACGTCTTATATGTACACAATACATGCGTGAATTGTCAAGCTACCTCTACTAATGGTTATAATAGTGCAAATGTAGGTGACTCTTCCCTTCAGAATCGATGAGAAAGAATAAAAAAAATGGCGTGGTATGTTGCTCTACCAATACACGTCTGTATAACAGTGAAGCCTACTTTAAAAGCGCTATTAGCAGCGGTAAAAAGCGCCACACTTACATTGACATTTCTAATGAGACGACCATGACATTATTCCGACACTAAGTGAATGCCACAATCAATCAATCAATCAATCAATCAATCAATCAATCAATCAATCAATCAATCAATCAATCAATCAATCAATCAATCAATCAATCAATCAATCAATCAATCAATCAATCAATCAATCAATCAATCAATCAATCAATGTGTATAGCGCTCTATAGGGAATCGATACATTGAGTCTCACGGAGTTATCCAATAAAAGGCCCAGGAGCCTTCACGTTTTCATTAAAAACTCCGCAAATTGCCTTTGAAAATGCTTCGCAGCTATGCATTTCTGTATAACGAAAAACCTAACTTAAAAAAATGTGAAAATCAGCGAAGCAGTGGAGGTCTATATAACCCACCGCCTTCGTGCGTTCAACTAAATAAACTGAGAATGAACTAACGAAATCACTGAATTCTTGATCCAGTGCTTTCCCGTGATTAAGAAAAAATAATAAAATACGAATAAATAAAAAATAGAACGCGTGTTATTTCAATGCCACTAAGGAATATAAAGTTGGTGAAACAGAGAAGCGTCGTAATAATACGCATGAGTAGGTATCAGAATTTCTGCGCAGTTTATCTTCCCCAGCGTTGATATACGTGCTCACTTATGCTGCAGAACTCCCACCTTGGCTGGCAATGTACAGGATTAATTTTGGGCCCGTTATTGGCCTTTCGTACCGTACGACAGACGTAACAAGACAACAGGCTAACAATGAACGCTAATAACAAAAGTTTTTTAAACTAACGTGCACTTCTTGTGGAGTATAAAGTATAAGAAATTATTATGTATTTGTGATAACATCGAAATTTGTGCTCTCATATAGGAGTAAGAAAGAGAGAGAATCCACTTTATTGGTCATATAGGAGTAACTTGCATCAAAACAGATAACTGGGCGAGTTGGTTTATATTCATTCCCTGGGCGCAAAAAGACGCGTCCGAATGACTGAGGTAAACACACACAGGAAAAAGAAAAGAAACGGGCGCACGTGTCGATTCCGTATGCACACAAACTCTTACACGGGCTGAAGACTGTGGCGGCTAGGTACGGAGTAAGGGTGATGTTTAGGGCACCAAAAGAGCTGAGAGGTATATGCGCAGCCGTTAAAAAGGAAGTGGAAAGAAAGGGCGCAACGCGAAGCGAAGGCTGTGGCACAAAACATCGGTCCCAGCATGTAAGATGTGCCACAGGGGGGGTTTACGATATCGGATTATCATGCCGAGCAAACGGGGTGTCGGGCAAACGGGGTTATGCGTCAGTGTAAGACTTAAGGAACATGCACGGGCCGTCAATAACGAACTCCCACGGTTGGTAACCCATTGTGATGAGTGTGGATGCACGGCAAAATTTGGCGCTACCGCGTACTTGCACAACCATACTTGTCAAACAACCGAAGAGATGCGCAAAGCCTACTTTGACGCATGTAGGTCACGAAGCAACACTGAAGCATACACGTCATCGAGCAATATCTTGCAAGCTGGAAATGGGGAGTCTGCGTAAGAGCAACCAAAGTGCTGTTTCCATAAAATTTCGCGTCCGCTGAAGAATTGAGTAATCGCCATTTCGAAAAAAGAAAGGCGTTGCGTACGCACTATTGCGGGCAGAAAACTCGCTGTTACGAAGTCTCAGTTTCTGGAAGCTCTCCAGGCAAAGGACAGCCGGAAGTGCGTTCTTCCATTTTTTTTTTACAGCTGAGGCCAGGGCTAACAATGTTTCTCGCACGTTGCGCGCTGGTTTAATCGCGTTCTGCGATAAAGCGTTATCGCCTTGTCCTGAACTTCTCCTCGCTGAACCCGTCGGCGGTCTGTTTAGCCACGGCTACGTAAGCACACGTCGATGCCACTCCTCTCCTTCCCACGACGTACAAAGATCGGACACAATGTCAAACGCTCACGTGCTCCCCCTCCATTGTTCATGTCGTTGGGCCACGACCGTCGGCGCGGTTGCGATGAAGTTGTCGGCGAAGCCGAGTACAGAAGATATAGCATGCTGTCACTGCGCCCGACAACAACATGGAGACCGGAGTGCACCACACGCCAGTTCGGTTTTAGCAGCGAGGTATGATGAGAGCTGAGCACATATTTTTTGCATTTACCTACTAAGCGCTGTCTGGAGATCTGCAGGCAACAAAAGCAACAAAGGGCTGCCCTCAAGGTTCTCCTCTCAGTCATTTGCTGTCGCATACCTGTTTGTACGATTTCTTCAGTATAGAGAGAAAGAGGGAAAACTTTTAAAGAAAGCTGAAGATGTCAGCCCCCCCTAATGGTAGGGCTTGCTACTCCAGATGGGGGTGAATGCAGTGAGATGACAGGGGAGTGTATAGAGAGAGAAAAAGAAAAAAAAGCGGGGAAAGGGGGTAGGGAAGATGTACACACATAAAATGTATATGTTCGGGGGGTTCGCAGGGTCTTTTCTAACCATGTTTCCGCAAGAAAAGTAACCAGAGTTTGTGTTCCCGGCACTGCCTCGTCATGATTTCGGCAGTGTGCAAGGAGGTATGAGAGTTCTAGAGCACGTCCGCGTCGGAGTCGCAAAAGAATTCCTTCGATGCTGTTGCCCGCTGACTAGCATATCGCAGGTAACGATGCGTACATATGGGCGTACGCTGATGACACTATAAGCTTAATAAAGGGCCGTTCGAGAAGTCAATTGGAAGACCTAGCCAAAAAGGCACGGATGAGAGTACGTGGATGGTGTCGTCGCGCCAAATCGGTACTCAGTTTTTCGGAATATGCCCATCTGCTTAAACATCGAGAGAAGTGCGGAGTCATACGCGAGCCGCCTGTGAGACTAGAAGGCACCAATACTGAACACGTCGGTGAACTTAAAATGTCAGGTGTCATTTTTGACCATCGCCTCACATTTGTTGCTCACACAAATGATCTGAACGAACGCACGAGAAAAGGTGACGGTGGCCCTAACAAAATTTGCTCGAATGCGTATTACAGAAGCAATCTGCGGCAGGCAACTTTATCATCGAGCTGTACCTCCTAGGGCCACATATGCAGCTACTTCGCGGTGGTGTATACACCAACTCGATAGCCTGGGAGGAAGCGTACTCCTTTAATAAGATTTCCTTTATTTGTCCTATCATGTGTCCTCTCTTGTCTCTTGTTTCTCGCGCTGTGCGTTCTATAGTATTTCTTTACTTGCGGTGTTTTTTCTTCGTCCTCCCCCCAAAGCTACGGCGAGCATAAACTTTCTCAATCCCGTCGGCTGGGGATTATGGCAAAAGGATTGCTCGCGCCGCATAATAATGTTTCGCCCACACATCTGAGTTTACCAGCGGTATTGCATCAGCGCGAAAAAAAAAGAAACAGGGTGCATAAACGACGGTGGAAGAAATTCGCTGCAGGGATTCATACGTATATTCCAGTTCTTTATAACTCATCCGGATGTTGCGGACCCGAGAAGAATTTTTATGCGGATTTTGTTTCGAGACGGATGCGAGAGATGACGGAGCGGGTAGGCATCTCGAAATGATGTTCCAAAATCGACCAAGGACACAGCCTTCGCGATATAACAAACAACCACAACCACAACAAAACACACGTCGCTAAAGAGCGGGTTAAAGAAGGAAAAAAAAAAAAAAAAACAATCCGAAGGCGCGCGGCGCAAGTTTGAGTGATGTTTAGTGCAGTCCATAAAACAAAACAAGAAAAGGATGAACGAAAATAATGGACATACACGTGCGCACGATCAAAAAAATAAAAAATAAAATCGGCATCAAAACAAAGACAAGCTTGACCTTTCCCCGAACCTCGTCATGGTCTAGTCCGGCCGACCGACGTGACTTGTATGGGCCTTCAGAGTCGGCTGTCCTGTTGCGAAGCAGCCGCTGGGATATATAAAAACAACGACGAAGCTAAAGCTGGCTGCGCCGGCGTTGTTGCGACAGCATTTCCCGCCATAGCCCCATTCGTTGCCAACCTTATCACAATGTGTTCTTTCTTTAGAAGCGCCATCCATCACCTCTTCGCTCAGATGAAAGAGAAGAGAGACAGCTGCAAGAAAGCCCGCACGGTGACGGGTCGCTCACCGCGTCTCAGTAAATCGCTCATTCAAAACCCAGGAGAATGATGCGCTCCTTGCGTATACCGGGTCACGGCACGAGCCGCGGGGAATTTCAGTTTGTCTTTGGACGTCCCTTGGCGGCACACTAGGAATGAGGTAGCGGAGTAGAAAAGGAAAGGCTTAGTGCAGGGACCCAAGTTTTCTTACGTGGAGTTCATTTCACTTTAAGTTCACTTTGGCACGAGTCACAAGAGAGCCGCGTAAATGCCAGGATGGCACCGAGAAACATTGTTGCTGAAGGTGAAGTGTGCTTTTCTTTGCTTCTCGGCGAGACACAGGAGTTGCGGATGTCTCGCGAGCGCGGTGTAACTCTTCGGTACCATCTTATACGTCAAAGCAACACACATGCACTCTGCAGTAATCGTCAAGTCGAAGCTTAATCACTCAACGAATTAACTCCGGGATTGTTACTGCCAAATTCATTTCTTTTTCCAGGGAAGCTTACTTCATTTTATCACGGAGGCTGCGCTGCAAATCATCTTGTAATTTTCCTACCCCATAATTAATAAGGTCGCCGCACGAAATGAACTCAGGGACCTCGAAAACGCTTCCCTCTACCTATGAGCGCTTGATGTTTGTCAGCGCTGCGTTTGTCTTTCTATTCTTCTTCTTCGTCCTGGCGTTCTGGGAACCGTGGGATCACGTTAAAAGTGACTAACGCCTCTTCCCCACCTTAGTGGCGACAAAATGGCTAGAAAAAATTATAGGAGTGAACTGAACGTGAACAAAAGGCCGAAGTGGTGTGCTCCGCCAGTCGTCACAATTCTGAGCCAGCCAATGTCGCCGAGAAAACTTCGGCGATGGAATTAAATTTCGACGCAGTGCAGCAAACGTTACATATATAAAGCCCATCGTCAGGAACGGTGTATTTTCGCGACAACCAGCGGTTTCACGCACGGATTGAGGATTGAGAGCACGGGTCCCTCCCTACACGTATAACGACCATCGACACGTTTTATCAAAGCGGCCGGCGACACGCTTGGGCGCTTTGTAAAAGCACGCCCCTTCCGAGTACTCCTCCGTGGTGGCCGTAGCTGCGAAGGCCGGGAAAGCGAGGAGGCCCACGCGGCCGCCGCTTGGCAGGCAGATCACGCGTGCGGGCCGCGGGCTGCTGGGCGGCCCCCCTGGAGCGTGACCTGAGGACCAAGGATCTGCTCCCTCACGGCGATGGATGGATATGAACAGGACCCGAGCGTGCATCAGCGGTACCCGGGCTATAACGCTCATTCGCGTGTACGAGGCCCTACAAATACACACTGCTGAGCCGGTGAGATATAACCACGGTAACCTAATCCGAAAAGAGGCCTTCACGGACTTTCGCACGAGTGCGCATAGGTAATTTTGGTGATTGCGGTCAAGTTTGAAGTGGTCACGGGACATTTATTTTTCCTGGTCGCAATTTACGAAATGCATTTGCTATGCTGTGTGGCCGAGGCTTGCGCGCGTGCTTAGGTGTGAGGAGTGTGGGCGGCTACACTTGCAGATTTCGAATGCGAAAGACTCCTTAGCTACCTCGTGGAAGTTTAAGAGCGCAAAAGGAACGACGAACGTACAGAAACGACACAAACAAGCGCTCGTCACAAGCTATACACAGAAAGGACACAAACAAGCTACGCCCATTATGATCTGTCTGGAATGGTAACAAAAGAGAAAACCAAACCCGTGCCGCGTGTGCGTGCGACACAGATAGACAGAGAGTCAGACAGACAGACAGACAGACAGACAGACAGACAGACAGACAGACAGACAGACAGACAGACAGACAGACAGACAGACAGACAGACAGACAGACAGACAGACAGACCTGAAGCTTTATTAAAGGGGGGCTATCCGTTAGGGTTTAGAAATTGGGGTTAATAATGGTCCGCAATGGCTGCTTTGGATACGACGCTCCGTAGCTTACCACGCTCCGCATCTTCAATACAGTGTACTAGAAGAGAGAGGTGTGTCGTTCGGGATCGATTCGGGGGAAGGGGGGAGGGGCCCCTTTTGCGATTAAAAATTGTGCTGAGGAACTTCTGTTGTAAGCAGCGCCCCCGCTCCTTAGTAGTTCGTTTCAATAGTTTTGTTTGCTAAATTAATCTTTGTTTATTGCCCTAAATAGTTTCAGTTCTTCATTTTACGGTATAAAGTTTTATAAACCCATCAAATAACTGTTGAGTTTTATTTAAAAACATTTAGGGGGCGCTGGCTGCAGCAGGAGTTCTCTGGAGAACGCCTGCGCTCCATACATTTTTTTATTGCAAAGGGGACCAGCGCTCTCCATTGGTTTTCCCCCGCACGACACACCTCTAACTTTTAGTACACTGTAGCTTCGGTACGCCCACATGGTCGGCCGCATACACGGCCGAATGCATTCTTGGAAAGACGGCACCCAGTTTGGCCTGTATTGGCGCGTGGCAGCTCAAGTCTAGGGCTATCACAGACGAAGCGACCAGGAGTCTGTTCTTTGTTGCAGGCGAGACTCGTAAGAGGTCGTGGTGATCCTGCAGACCGGTGTCATTGTGTGTTGTTTTCACTGGGGGTCATGGCATCGCCATATATAGAGATACGACGTCACGGCGTGCAGGGTATTCTGAACGTGTACGGTTTCAAAACACCTGTGAACCCACCCCTTGGAAGACCTTAAGGTGTCTAATAGCCACAGGACGGTGCGTGGAAAGCGGACCCGTTTGTAGCCGTCTTACTTCGCACTAACGTCAACACCAATGCACTACCGTAAACATCAATGATTACAGTAACAAAACTGGCGTCATTGATATTCTGGGGACGTAATCTTTGGATCTTTGGAAGGAACCGATCTTGTATTTTATTTAAGCGTCCGCATGACTGCAGGCAATCGCAATAACGTGGCGACTAACCCATCGACGGTAATGCTGTTCTGTAAAGTTAACCCGAAAATTACGCGTCGATGGCAAAAGCAATTGCTGCATGGGACGGTTGGATGTCGATGGGAGAGGCCTTCATCCTGCAGTGGACCTAGTGGGCTGTTGACGATGATGGGACGGTTAAGAAATGCTTATGAAATCATGAAACATTCATTTCTACAAGGGTGACTTAGTAGTGGCCAGGAGCATTCGACAACTGTAATAACATACAAAGTTCTAGAGTACTCTTGAATGCTTTCGCGTACAGTTAGTATTTGCGGTAAAAGCTGGCTGTAGGGCGTACAGAACTTGACTGATTGATTGTAGGGTTTAACGCGCCGACGCAACGCAGACGATGAGGCGCGCCGTAGTGGAGGGCTCCGGATTAATTTTGACCACCTGGGGATCTTTATCGTGCGCCGAAATCTCGTACACACGGGCGTTTTTGCTTTTCGCCTCCACCAGAAAAGCGGCCGCCGCGGCCGGGAATCGAACCCGCGACCTCGTGCTCAGCAGCGCAACGCCTTAGCCACTGAGCCACCGCGGCGGGTGCGTGCAGAACTATCAAGCTTAGAATTGTTCCAACATACGTTCCAGGAAACTGCAACCATTATCCATACTGACTTACCTGGATCGAATACGGAAGGGGATGAAAAAAAAAAAAAAAAAAACGGCGTATCTAACTCATAGGCGTGAACCAACGTAATGCGAAGCTGTCGTGAGATCGCTGCAGTGATCTCACGAATGGGATGAAACGAACGCGCGTGTGGCATTCTTTTTTTTTTCCTTTTGTTTGAAAGGGTACTTTTGCTATGCGTAGCTGTTGGTTTTGAAAGGAGCCATGAACAGAAAATACAACTTCGTTTAATTTGAAAGAACTAGGATTCAGTATCTCACTCCGCTCCATTACAGCAAGAAAAGATGTTTTTAACGAAAAAAAAAGCAAGAAGTATTTAAAAACTCAAATTTTGCACCACAGTGACGTGTTATTAGCAAGAATGACGTCATACGGGCCAACAATAAATGTAATTTTCAGTGCGTTAACTGCACGTTAGCATTCAAGTGACGCGGTCAAATGGAACTAGAGGCCCCATTACAGACGTCCAGTCATGTGTCGTCGCGACAGGTCAGTTAGGCGGCCGCCAATCGCACAAACAAGGTTCCGTGACGTCATAGAAAAGTTGCGGGAAATTGGGGAGGGCGTCGCGACTGCTTCACACGTTTTCTTCAATATCTCCGTTATTTGTTCGAAGATTGCGATGATATTGGTATCATTGTTATCGGGACTAAGCAGTCTTTCTAATAAACCCAACTTGTATTTTGTCTTCATGGCTCCTTGAAGACCGGTGAGCAGTGGCGAGTGCGTCGGGAAATACGAGACGAAACGGGAAACATTCAACGTCTTTATCTCCCTGGTGAACACGTTGTCAATTGTACCAGCCAAGTTGGCAGCTTTGAAGACGAACGCCGTAGACAACTTCCATGAAGTCCGGCAATCACCGGTTTTCCGGCTTTCGTAGGTGAAAACCAATGGGGCAGCCTTGTCGTGGCACAGCTCCTGGCGCGTGCTGAACAAAGTGCAGGGCGAAAAAGTTTTTAATTTCCGTCTTCGTTACTTTCGCACTGATGCTAAAGTGTGGCCCAAGCGATGTCCCCGTTGCCACACTTGACTTGCGGAGCGCTTGCCTCGCCCACACCATCGGCGAGAGTGAGCTCGGTCTCTGTGTTGTGTTGACCGGTGACAACTCAACCAAGCCGACTTCTAGATGTGTGCCAGTTGATTTGATACGCTTCCGCAGCGGCTCCAGCCACGATGCTGCGAGGCGGGCGCCATCCGGTGGTGTAACGACGCGTGCGGGCAAAACCACAGCTGCCGCTGCAGTGGTAGCGCCCGTTAACTCTGGACAAGAGGGAAAGAACGCTTCGCTTTAAAATATGAAGGCTATTCTATTAAAAAAAAAACATAAAACAACATATCAATAAGTAAGGCACGGATAACCATTGTCACAAACTCGAGCGTACGACGTCTAAAAGTATCGTATAAATTTTTCATTTTATTGTACAGCGCCTAACTCTTCTTCAGTCGTCCGATTCATTCAGTTCGGTTCTATTCGCCTGAGACAAGGCTGGAGGTTTCTCGAACGAAGAGGCGGTAACACGATCTTACGCCGGCTGGCCGGCCAGAAAACAACAAAAATAAAACCTCCGCCGCTCCGGTTTCGTCGAAGCTTCCAGTACTTTCGAGGAGGTGCGCGTGGCCTTGCCAGTTCTAAAGAGCGTCGATGATTCTAGAAGGGAGAAGAGGGAAGTTATTCACTGACGGCGGCGGGCGAATAGTGTTTTGTGCTCTCCCTCTCCCCACCGGCGCGCCTATAAAAAAGAGAAGCCGCACCTAAGCAAACCAGCTACGTTTGGACGTCGTGATTGACAACTGCACCTGCAAGTTTGTACATCACACCATCGGCGACCCGCGCCCTGGAGGACTCCAACGTGCTCCCGGGCCTCGAATGTCCGTGATCGTCTCGGACGGCCTGTCCTACAGCGAAGCCACGCTTCCCAGGTAGCCGACTCGCCTCCGACAGCGGTGCATCGTCCGGCCCGGTCGGTGAATATGCTGGGACTCTGTCTCTCATAAGCATCGAACTGTTCGTTTCTTTTTTTTTAGTTAACTGCTCCGATTCGTAATATGCATTTGTTAACGCTCCTGTTTGTATCATTTTGTCTAATTGGACTGTTCCTTGTATTTGAATTCCATCTAAGTTGCCTGTAATTATCGATCCGTTACCTCGTGCTTGTGTTTGTAACTTGCCTGTCTGAATATAAGTCTTTGTGCTGTTTTTTGTTCAAGGCTCTTGCTCATTCTTGCCGCTCTAGTCGGCGAAAGCCGCACATCAGACGGCCACCCCCTTTGTCACCTGTGCCCTGCAGATTCGGTGGGGTTTGTTGGCTCTCTTGAGTCGACTCCCCATATTTTCTGACAGTGCACCCTAATTTAAGGAAGCGGGTGACAACCATAAATCATAATCGCAAATCATAACCTCATTAGTTTTATTTGCTGGCCTTATGGTTCTGTCAGACGCTTCAATACTTTCTATTCATGCACGGTTTTTGCAACAATATAAAACACCGCTAAATTCATTTTGCATAATTGTCTTCCTGACGGGGCCAACTTAAGCCGTAAAGCGAATTCCACATGGTTGTGCAAGCGCGCGGATCCTGGACGAGCACCTACGTTACAAAATAGAGACAAAGGGAGAGGAGACACGCTGACGCGGGAGGGCGAGCAGCCGCTCTTTGCCGATGTCGAACACGTCTCCGACGCCGCACCGTGCACACATACTAACACACACCGACGCACAAGCACGCGGATATATGGCGCAGGCGTCGCAGCGACGTCGTTGCCTCTCAATCCTCGAGAACGGCCGCCGACCCAGGGTTTTTGTCGTTGCGCGTGACACGCGTACAGCCGTCAGCCAACATCGGCAAAAGGATCGAAGAACCGGCGCGGCTTTCCTTCTTATTTTTCCTCGAGACAGGCGCAGCGGAGACCGCGACGTCGAGCGACGCCGCGGAGGGGCGACTCTTGCTGGGCCATGATTCATGGCCCACAAAGCCACAGCGGAAATGTGCCACCTCGGATCCTCTCCCCCGAGGTTAACGTAGTCCTCTATTAGGCTCCTCCATACTCCGCCCCGGTCGCAGAGCGAACGCCTGCCGAAGTCGTTGTAGTGCAACGTTTTCCTTATCGACGTCACTCAGAACGATAACTCGCGAATGGCCTTTCGCTCACAGTGCGCCTGCTCAAGGTCTGTGCTTACGACCAAGATGTGGTCCGTGTTGTTTGCTGGCTAAGAAAGCTCCAAAAGAAAGCTCGGAAGAACTCGGCCTGAGCACTTCTGACGCGACGCGAAGCCGCGCGCGCCTAGCGTCTCTGGCCCGCCTCCAGCGTCCGATGAGTAATGGCAGGCTCTGACACTATATTGGAAGGGATGAAAAAATCTCTCCCTCATCCACCACGGTTGCAGCGTCGTTCTCGCCGGACCCGCATCAATGTCACATGTGTCCGTCGTCATCCAAAATTTATGAACTCATAAAGGCTCCGGGCAACTGCGCCGAGGTTGCCAAAGGGGAAAAAATGAAATCGTAGGTGTAGGCATATAATATGCTGTCAGGCGAAAGCGGTGTACAGAAGTGCGATATATCAATGGACGAGAATTATGTGCGTACACGCTTTAAGGCTGGAAGCCCACAATCAACCGTCTATAACGGACGAGAGTGCGTCTCCGTTCTTCCCGTAGGAGGCGATGAAATGGGAAGCAGTTTATCTTCTGCGCATTTCTCTTACAACACGCACACGCACACTAAAGGATGATTGTAGTGTGCGATCAACTTGGCGCATCATGTGGTTTCCCTTTTCGTAAGTTGCAGTGCAGTCACAAAATACAAATTTACTAAATCATTGATCTACAAATAGAAAAATTTATAAGAGTGACGAGCGAAGGTGTAAATTAGGAAGGTTCAAGCTTTTGTTTGTTTGGGCGCCACGACAACGGCGGATAGATAAAGTATATATTGTTTCTTTTTGTTTGGGGTTTTTACTTGCGTATAAGGGTTTCCATGAGACTCAACATTAAGTTGGAAGTCAACCCTTTCTTGTTCTTGAGCGTGTTTTTGCGCTGCAGTATTTATCACAATCAAAGTGTAATACAATTTCCGCAATTTTGCCTGTACTGCCTAGTGAAAGCTATTGCCTCGACAAAAAAGTCCTTTTAAGGGTTTTCTAAAATATAAAATATTTTTAATAGAAAGCCTAAAAATATTAAATATTTAAAATCACTCATGTTAACTTTTGGGCGATGTTTCTTAAAAGCCGGAGCTTAACGCTGTCTCTCGGCACAGTCGCGTTTTAAAAATTCCTTTGTTTAGTTTCTTTTTGCGCCTGTTCGCGTGAGAGTTACAGGCGCAGCAGGTTGTACAGTATCCTTAACAATTCTTCTTTCTGACAGGATTACTTCGTTACATAAAAGTTACTTCTATTGTCTTCTCAAACGCACACACAATGAAAGGAAATAAAAGACCGCCCCAAAATATTACCCGCAAATATAAGTAGTACAGAACAATTGTATTTATTACAATAACCACGAAGCGACCGGAGGATCCTGCCAACACAGTCGAGAGTGTCTTCACATTTCATCCTTGTCTTGAACAGGC
Organism: Haemaphysalis longicornis; assembly: GCF_048455015.1. Classification (NCBI taxonomy): domain Eukaryota; kingdom Metazoa; phylum Arthropoda; class Arachnida; order Ixodida; family Ixodidae; genus Haemaphysalis; species Haemaphysalis longicornis. The sequence continues at coordinate 83,658,198 of NW_027526422.1, read as the reverse complement.
TAAATAAAAAGCAGAGCATAAAGAAGCACGCCCAAGGGGACGCTCGGTCATAAGTCGCGTCCTCAAAACATCCTCGACTTCGGCTCGAGCACAACTGCACGGTGCATAATTCCATTTGACGCCGCGCTGAAAGCAGTTCAGCGAGCCTGACAAGCAGCTGTTCCCCCGAGCCGACAATGAAAGGATGTCGACGCGAAGAAACTAAAAAAAAAGAAAAAAAATGACGTAGAACAAGAATAACAAGAAACTAGAACGCCACGGCCGCTCGCGGCAGCCACGACCGGGCGGGGAGCAAGCAGTTCGCTCGCGGAGTATAATAAACCGCGCGGCATGTCATACAACGTCGCCCCCTAGATGTGGAAAAAGAAAGCATGCCTTAATAGGGTTTGGTCAACCGCATTTTTCAGTTCTAGATACTACTTGTGTAGGCATGCCCACGCAAGAGGTGTGATTACCCAAGAAGTTCAATACGAAGGGGTTATTGCGTTCGCCGTCTGCGATAACGTAATACTGAATACCGTGTTGAGCTCGTAAGTGATGGCGCTGGCGCGAAATGAAGCCCGGTGAGCCGACGCGAACGGCCTCTCACGGTGACCGCGTGGACTATGCGTGGGGCTGACGCTCACACGACCGCGTAGAAGGAACGAGGGGCCTCCTTTTGTCCGGTGAACGGCCGCATTCAGGGCGGCTTGATGGTGGTGGTGGAGGTAGTAGTGCGCCGCCGTTCTTTTCTCCACTCTGGGGGGCTAGGCGAGCGCCGTTCATAATTCATGCGTATCTACTACTATAGCAGAAAAACGATTTTCCCTCGGCGCCGTTACTCCCCCCTACTCTTTCTTTTTTCGCTTTACAACGCGAAGCTCGGGAACGCTGCTACTCACATGTGCTTTCTCCGCGGACTTGTTCTGATCCTCCTTAATTTTTTGGCGCAACCGACCTACACGCGTAGACAGTATACACCCAATATCATTCATTCGCTGCATTCTAGAAGGAACAGAAAAAAAAACGCAATAATAACGAATAAAAAAGCTTGCTTACTCACGACGCGTGCGACCATGATTGGAGGCTTCATTGCAGGCTTCTTCTTTCATTTTTCCCGCCGCGTTTATTCCTAGCCTTTGCGGCTTGCGATGAAAGTAAGAAGAAAAAGATTGAATGAGCCGAGTGAGACGCACGGTGTTGGAGCACGAACAGAATAACACCGGCTAATATACGGAAATTAGCGGCTAAGAAAAAGAACAAGAAGTGATGGTGGTAGGAAGCAAAAGTGCGGAAAAGTGATGTTGGCGAGATATATTTGCGTTGAGTTTTGTTAACAATACGACCAGATTTCATTCGCTTTAGGAAGGGAAGAACGTAGACAGCGATGTGGATAAACAAACAGCCGGATCACACACACACACACACAAAAAATCAGTGCCCTTCCACTATGCGAGGAAAAATTAACATCGAAGCTGGGCACAATGCAAGGAGTTGCTGACGCAAAACATTCTCGTTTGTAATTTGCGAATGAGAATACTTCCAGGCTAATTAGCTGAATGAAACTTGGAAGCACCAGAGTGTTACTCTAGGGGACAAACGTTGGATCTCTTTTCCCTCCAGCGTCGTACGAATGTTACTGCCTGTGCAACACACCAGCCCGAACCTCTCGACCACGGAGGACAGCCGTCAGGCCACATCTGGACGTGAGACGTTTAAGTTGATATCTCCCCTCGGCAGAACCGGTATGTCAATGGTGAGCGCGTCAAGGCCTGCCTGCGTGTGAACGCTCCCCCCCCCCCCCCCTTACACACATAAAAATGTCTGGGGGAGACACGCTGCGCGTGGCAAGCAGTATCCACGACTCAGGAAAGGGGTGGCGCCGGTGGAGAGGGGTGCAAAGTGTGATTGTAACCATACTCCCTACGTAGATGGCCATTCTTCGCTGTGCAACTCAGTATGTGGATAAGCCAGCTTAGAAAGACTACGCTTACACCAATCTTTGTAAAGTCGGCTTCACCTTTGAACACAAATTGGAGCTGGGAAGACATTTTTTCCAGGGAAAGATAAGACAAGAAAATATGAAGGCCCTAAAGCCTGCTTGTATTTTTTTAACACGAAAGTGTTTCGTCCCGGGATTCACGAAGAGTTCACTTACGTCATATCCGCAGCGGAAGTGACGCCATGTACAACAAAGCAAGTGGCCTGTAAAGGGTGCACCCCTGCACACAGGGTCTTCTTGCGGGGAAGCAACCTTTAGTACTAAAGAGTAAGTTATATTTCGCGTTGTTCGTTTTCGGGTTTTAAATTTTAACACGAAAGGGTTTTATGCCGGGATACACTGAAGTCATATCCGTCACGGAAGTGGCGCCAGTACTCATTTGCCGAAGCGACCCGCCAGCCGGACGTCGCTCACCAAGCACACCACCAAGACAGCCGCCGACCCGCAAATCATGCTCAGCTGCAGATTTCCCTGCATATTTCCCTTTCGTGTTTTACCGATTCCTATGACAGAGGAATCAACCGCAGTTTTTTATGAATTTTTCCGTACCTTCAACTCACGCCCGCTTCGTAAACGGTGGCGCGCTCGAGATGGAGCCGGTACTTGCCGGTGGGCTGCGTAAGTCGCCAGTAAAAGCAAATATTAATGACGACCACATGAAGAACCGAGCCCCGAGTTTTCATTCCCCACGGGCGAGGAAATTGGGGGAATTGACACACACAGACCCGCTGTTCAAAAAATCATCAGGCTTTTTCAAATTAAGAGGTCAACAGAGGAACAATGTCATCAATGTGCTCAAAGTGTTCCCAGAATGTCTACACAAAACAAGCAAACACGATCCCTAATATCACCATTAACACTGCCCGGGACACTCATAAATCAGAGGTAACTTACAACAAACCTAAAGCGCAGAAAAGGGAGAGTTACTAAAGTAAGCCAGTAGTAGCCCAGAACCAGAAGACACCTCGAACAACGCATCCAAATACACACCACGCAATACGCTGTGGTGACATTTGGAAGTGAAAGATAACAAAGCACGAAAACGATATAGCTTGAGTAAAACAAACAACGTAGTACGACGTGATGAAAAACCATACAAAAATGATTGAGTGTCTGCAACTTCTCGCAATCTGTGGCGTCGCTAAATTTGTACGAGATAAGAAAAGGCTTGCGTAATATAGGTTATGAAACGCGCTGAGTATAGCTCCAGTGATGAAATCTCGGGAAGCGCACTTCGTTCCAGGATATTTTGCAATCACGTAAAAGTAACCGGCTGATGGGCTGCCCCTAATGGTGCTCCGTGACAAAATGAAAGTGAATATTTAGAGACTCCTATATATATATATATATATATATATATATATATATATTTATATGCATAAGTCTCTTGCGTAGAAGACCGCACATAAAATCTTGCATCACCTGTAGAGACTTGAAGTGAAGCTTGCTCAACTCAGTCTTTCTCGCAGATTTGCTTTTTTTGGTTTGCCTAACAGATACATTTAAGGAATGAAGAGTTTGTCGAGATAATATAACTTTTTTATTCAACGGAAGGAAAAAAGAAAAAGAAGTAAACGAACGAGCTGGCACTGCACGAGTGGCCGATATAATGTGGCACTCCTTTCATCGATTCGAATTTAAAAAAAAAAGAAAATGAACCAAGTTTGCCCTCGCGGCACCGGGAATGCGGTAGAAATAAGATAATCTTCTGCCGTGCCTGTCGTCCCTGTCCTTTCGATGCCTCTCCTCTCGCTCCGCTCATAATGGATGCAACGCAGGTTTGCGCAGTTCAATTCAATTTTCACGCATTCGCACTCCTCACGCGTTGTCTGTAGGGACCTTATGTTTCTTACGTAATTGCAGCAGCTCGATCGAACTCGAGCTCGATCACTCTCGTTTTAAGAGCGGAGGTGTTCTAGGGCTGGCCGTGACGACAGTCTCTGCTGTAATCATGTCACGCTTCCTCTCCATGGAGGATGTTTTTATGCCGCGCAAAAACTGGTTCCCAGTGTAGAAAAAGTCATAGAAAGTTTCCCAGGGCCTCCATATTTTGATATAAAACGGTTTATACTGCCCCTTAAACAATATCTTCCCAACGAGACATTTGTGCTTAAAGGTGAAGCCGAATAAAGAAAAGCAGTGTAAGCTTGGTTTTTGCTAAGCTTGCTTTTCCACGTTGCCTGTTACGCAGTGAAGCATGACCCTCTACGCAGGGAGCATGATTACAGTAAACGGCTCTAACTTGTGTTATTGAGAGTATCAAAAAACAGACTACATTGAAATTAGGCGCTATGACGACTCTACATTATGCCGAGTTTCATTTACTTGTACTAATTAGTTAGTTCACGGTGAGGTTGTAAACGTTACAGAACTACTGTCTGCAGTCAACTCATGGCCATGTACATATACTAAGGGAGTGTGGTTAGAGAAAACTGCTGTAACTGTTCTTTTACCGGAAATATCTGGAAACGAATTGTAGCACAATTAGCCGCTAAGACGACTTTAACATTACGCTCCACAGCTTCGCTGGTCATCGTTCTCCACAGAGGGGAAGGAGACTGAAATTATTGTGAAGTCGAACATTAGTATCCCATTGTCGAACATGTCCTCACAGTACTATTATCCTCAGCATATCTCCATTGTGTTCTTCTCTCTGTGACTACGACTCAGCAAAAACCTGTGCTCTCATCACCAAGCAAAGATGACAGTTAGTGGAACGTATTTGCTACTCGCCAAATTGCTTCTTCTGTAATTAGCGTCCTCGAATTACTCACGTATACCTCACTACATGTCTAGAACGCATGTTTCTAAGTCGAGCGCCGCCACACATTCTCTAGCTCCGCCTTTAAGTCAGTATCGACGAGCATTGGTGCATGGTGTTCGGGATGCGTGCTGGTCTCGGTTTCCGGAGGGCTCGGTTTTGGATTCTCACCCAGACCCGAATTTACCCAATTTTTGTTTCAAGCCCAGTTATTTAACCCCGCGGGAACTTTCCAGAGAAAACTTGGCGTTAGTTCAGGCAATCTTTGACTTCCTTCTTATTCTTTGATCCGTCGAACATTTCGCGTGTCATCTCCAGGCCACGACGCCAGATTTTCGGCCTACCGAGCTGACTAATGTTCTTGCATTAAATTGGCCGTGAAGACAAAGCACAAGTTTGGTTCAGTAGAAAGACTGCTTCGTCCGGACAGAAACGACACGAACTTTATCGCAAACTTCAAGCAAATAATCGAGATATTAAAGAAAACATTTGTAGCAGGGGAGAATCACAGCCACTTCCCGGCGACATCTCCATGACGTCACAGAATCTTGCTTGTGCGATCGGCGGCCACTGAGCAAAGCCAGAGGCAAGAAACATGACTGGTCGATTGTAGTGTGACCTCTAGTTACGGTTAATCGTGTCCCTCGAATTTTAACTTGCCGTCAACATACTGATACCTGGCCACATTACTTCACTGGTGCCCATAACACGTCACTCTAGCGCAAACTTTGGAAGGTTTTTAATATTTTCTCCGGTTTTTCGGTTAAAAATTTCTTTAGTGACTAGAATGAAGCTGCGTGAGTTACCAGAAGCTAGTTATTTATAGTTGGATCATGTTTTACCCTGTTTTCATGGCTGTTTTAAATGTCGGATGCACATTGAAACCATAACGTTTACGTATACGTATCGCGTATGTGAGCTACAAATGACGTCACTTCTGCAAACCTGGTAGACATTTATGCGCTTCTTGCGAGTTTGCTTTGTTTTCAGGCCGTGTAACACCATCAATCTGAGGATATGCGCTTCACTGTGGGGATGAATACTTGTTTGTGATATCCGGTTAAACGAACAACATTGTCGCTTTTTAGGGGAAGAAAAACGTTTTTTTTTTTTAATTCATAACAAACATCAGCAGAGACTTGCTATAAATTGACCGCTGTAGAGTCATCGCGGCAAAGTTAGCTCTACCGCAAGGCATGTTCTGGTTAGGTACAGATTAAGATTAGATCATGTGACAACAGGGAATATTTACCGGCCGATGATGGAAGATGGAAAGATGGCTGGCTCGAGATCGACGGCACAGGAATGTACAATTTGATGTGGAGTGATCTGTGGAGCCGATGGGCCTGTTTTCTCGGCGGACATACGTAAAGGTGACATCCCCCCTAGGCACTCATGATCCGCATAATTGCCGAACTACTCTTCTGGGTACCACACCTGGAAACAGTGACATAGCTGAAGGCACGTGCAGTTTTGGAGCCATTCGCTGACGTCAACGCCCGGTTTATCGTTTCGTGGGCCCCATATTGCTCCCGCAATTATAATCGCCAAGGCATCGTTATCGTGATCACCACAGCTCATGTCAATTTGCACGATGGGGCAGGCCGCACTCTCTGTGTTTCACCCGAGCCTTGCACAGCCCCGGGAACGACGCGAGTTACGCCATGAACAAAGTTGGCCCCGCTGAAACAGCCCCGTGAACTCGTGGAAGCGTTTCGACGTGATTACGGCGAACATGAATAAAGTTATTTATTTATTTAAAGCCAAAGAACCCAGAAACCATACATTTTTGTTAAATCTAAGTAGCAGTTCATTACTGGCATAAGTGTCATGGATATCAAAATCCACACGTGTACTTTAATAAGGGCCCGGCTAAGAAAATGCGATTGCCGTGTCACTTAATCCTGAATAAAATAAGAAAATGAAGTCGTGGTTCTCAATTTCACGTTTCTGTATTTTCATTTTTATTTCTATGGTGGGGAAGCAGCGGAAAAGGTGTTTGTAGCCTCGTCTTTGGCTATAAAGGGACACGTGACCTCACTTACTACTACTACAATATCGGTATCATTTTTATTATTGACACTTGTACAGAGGTGTCCGGCCTGCCGGGGTAGTGACTGCTTGCAGTGCCCCTCACTATGCAACGCGTGCGGAACTCTGGTTAGCATCGAAGGCGGTCGGAAGCCTTAGCGCACGTCAAACCAGCCAACACGACGGCCAAGTGACGCACTCGAAAGAACCGCACGTCGTCAACTCTATTCGATAAGAGATAAGCATGCCACTCGAGTAGCTTCTCGTTGCTTCGAGATGGCTGAGGGCCCTTTCCATGTTCCAGCCCGCAGGGGCCGTCGCCGTTGCTGCAACCATATCTCTCTCGTGAGCTTACAATGAGCCGCTAAGGGCTCTTCAGCGATATCTGTCCGGCTGAAGGTTGAGTGGATACAGAAATACACGATACAATTCCAGATTTTTCTGCTTGCATTCTTTGCCCCGTATTTCATTGACGAATTTAATAGCTATATATCGCCATTTTTCGCTTGATTAGATTAGAAATGCTAATTGATTCCACGAGTTCTAGTGAGGACAGCGTTAAGGCCACAGCGACAGCTGTTTCGCATACGCTCGTGTAGAATTGTTCCGCATAGTATGCGAACTGCCTGTTTGTAACGATACGACTGGCGCGAAATGATTTTCAGATATCGTACGCAGGTGTTGAATGCGGGAAACGTATCTAGAGATGAATGCCGTATCTAACCGCCCTTCTCATCCTCCTTTCTCATTTCTTGCCACCTTCCCCCCGCTCCCCCCAGAAAAAAAAAAGGTTGTTGTCGGGCGCTTCGACGCACGAACTGGCGGGGGCCCTGGGGCGAGCAGCGCACAAATGAAATGCACGTGTCGCGCGGCGCCTTGAGACGCCGCGCATTTCGAACGCCTGCGCGCACCGGATCTCTTAACCACCACCACATGCGATGGCCACCGACGGAGACAACTGGCTTTTCCTTCTTCCCCGGCCCCAGCGGCAAGACGAGGGGATGAAGACAAGGGAGACGCGGCCCGGGCGCAGGAGAGCTCGGTCCGTTGTCTTCGGGCTCCGCGCGAGTACTGTTTTTTAATCGCCCGCCGGGCTGTAAATAAATGTACAGTTTTGTATCGGAGGCTGAGTTTGTCGGTTGAAGATACCCGGGGTGAGATCCTCAGCGCTGCTGCGGCTTGGAGGAGAAGCCCCGGGGAAAAGAACATCACGAAGATAACTGTTGTTTTCTGTAATTCTCCTTGAGATGTGTTTCCTGGGGCGGTATTCTCGTGACTGCCCCTTTTGAAAATGTCCGTTTTGAGTCCCTTTCATCGTGACGTACTTCCGGTTAAGCAGTGGGCGTTGACAGTAGGTTAGGTGCGCTTGCGTTACGTCACTTCCGGTTGTTTGCTTGTAGCCAATCAGGGCTCCCCAAAAGGGACACTTTTGAAAGGGACGCAAAAGGGACAAAACTCGAGAATACCGCCCCTGATCCGAGAGCCTCATGGAATCGTAGCGTGAGAAAAGCTGCTGGGGCTACCTTTTTGGTATTTCTTCCTCACCCCGGACCACTGTGTGTGTGAAAAGCACGGGGCCGCCACACAAAAGCAGCAAAGGCACGGGGTAAGGGAAATATAATTGCAGAAATAATAATTAACGTAGAGAGAAAATTTCACTAGAGAGTAGCGAATAAACAACAGACAGTTCTATAAGTTGTATACAGCCTGCGGAGAAATCGTTTGCGTTCGTGAAAAGTAAATGGAGCTGGAGACCTTTTATATCTTCCCGCACACATGGAAACAGAAGACTGACAGAGTTGGTGGCTTCTGCCCAGGACGTTGGATTTGCGGGTATCAATACAACCGCGAAGCGGTGATCTCTGCGACCAGCTAGTAATCGCATGCAGCGTAACACCTGCCTCGAGCAGAAGGCTGGGGAACGTGGTTCGAGAGCGATGAAGCCGTGCTTAGTTGTACAGTACGTAGGCTCCGAGACGGTCGCAGGCGCTCTATCCCAGTCAGAACACCGCAGCCACTTCGTGACTCATTCGGACATTCGCACCTGCGTTATGACGCCGCATATTCCTCACAGGTGCGTAGATGTAAGAGAACGGGCGCTAGCGAGAGGTGTTGTCTCGTGGAATCGGACACGAACGTACAGTTTAGTCCACGTTTCAACTGAGGACGGCGGACAGACCTGCAAGGCTTCAGGGAGATAAAAGCTGCCGTGAGTGAATGCATGAATATTTTAAAGGGCTTAGGAAGACAAAACAAAAACGTTGTTCATTCAAAAAACTGCATAGACCCACATACAAATAATGACAATTTGTACGCACACTTCCAACTACTCAGGTTAGTAAAGGAAACACATGAAGCAGTGTCGGCTCCCCGGCCACTTCTTCGCCTGGCCCTTATGACGTAAGAAGACTTCTTTAATGGATGCGCACAAGCAGGGCGTCTCTGAGAGAGAGAGAGAGAGAGAGAGAGAGAGAGAGAGAGAGAGAGAGAGAGAGTAGAATGTTTTATTTTCGTTGCGATTTTCTTCTCCAAGAGGGTCGGGATCTTCGGCGCATGTCGAAGGCTTCAAGGTGATTATAATGCACAACGTTACAATAACTGTGTACCTATAGAGCCACTAAATAAGCTACGCTGGCCTATATTTAGTGACACTAAGTGTGACTCATAGCCTAAGCGTCACCTCGTCGCGTAAAACTTGAATTTGAGCTTTCAGAAGCAAAATATTTCTCTGGCGGGATAATGCGTTGCACTTAATGTCTGCAAAATTAATCTTTAATTGGTTTGGTTAACAGATGTAATCGGTAGAATAGTGCAACTGCAGAACATTGGTACCTCCAGAATAGAGGGAAAAAAACGCGCCACGGCGTACGCTAGCATTGCATCTGTGCATATTTGTAGCCGGCCATAATAGAACTCGGTATAAATGACGTATTATAGCAACCCACGGAGCATTAATACTTTTATATGAAACTACTTACATCTCCCTTGGTAAGATGTCTTCACAGCAAAGCAATAAGGTATAGTCCTGAAGCCAACTATAGGAGCTCAGTGTAACGTAGAGAGCTGTGAAGAATTCTTACGCATTAGTAGACAGCTGTCCCATTATCCCCGACCACACACACCCCCTCGAGCAGAGGGAGAGCGTGATACGCAGTGGACAGCTGCAGGATCAGGCGTTTCTGGTGACGCGTGCCCGGGCGGCCGCAGCACAGAGTAGAATATCAGACTAGGAGGTCCGGCCACCGCTCGGGATCTTATAACTCAATTAGAAATTAAAAACGTTTTCTAATACAATCCGTCTTTTTTCAGGATTTTGGAAAACACGTGCGTTGTATGCGTTCTTTGACTATGCCGTTACTAAAATCCAGTAACAGAAGGTAAAGCTATGGCTCACGTCCATAATTTTAGGGGCAAAGCCCCTCAGAAGCTGGGGCTGTCGGCGTTTCATGTCGTCGTCGATGTAGTCACGGTACTAAAACACCGGACACTTGTTTACGCCTCGCGCTAGAACGTCGTCGTCGTCCCACGTCGTCGTCGATGTAGTGACGGTACTAAAACACCGCGACACTCGTTTTCCAACGCCTCGCGCTAGAACGCTTCGTGTTTCATACACGAGACTTTTAGAGCAAAGCTGTAGAGCTCTACCTCCCAAAGGTTTCATCTGCGTGGGCAAAAACGCCAAGGCGCCAAGAATACACTTATAGGCTGCAGGCTTCGCCCCTCCCCAGGTTTCACGTTAATGGAGATGACCGGGGATTTTTTTATTGTTCCTTCTCGTTATTGTGAGTGAGGTACTGGGCTCAGCGCTCAGGCAAGAGTTCTCATAACCACGAATACGATAATCGGAAGATTATTTTTTTATCGTTTTCTTTAAATTTTTAACAGAGCTGAAATGTAGTGAATGATGCTATTATAATCCAGAGCGAAGTTTTAAACCATTGGTTTCACATAAACATCACATTTGAAACGGGAAGACGCGCGAGCGGGAGCGTAAAAGCTTCGTAGGCAATTATTATTAAGAAGAAGAAAAAGAAGAAAAAGTTTATTGAAATGCAGTAGACAAGTAATACAAAAGTACAACATTTTTCAGACAAGGGTCCCAAAGTCGAAGACTGTACCGGGACCCTCGGTAAGTTAACAACAGGGGTAATCACTGAGTAAACTTCAGGCAGCAAAGAACAAATAGCGACAAGAAGCAATAAATATCCAAAAAACAATAAATAGCAGAAACAAATTCAATTGGAACTGTATGGCAATTACAACATAAAAAGGACTACAACATTTCGAGTAAACCATAGAAGCAGAAAAAGTACGAGGTAGGTGCAGAAGGCCGTCATATCAATTACACGACAAGAAAGACTAACAAGAACAAGAATAAGCGATAGCAACACAATTAATCCGACAAGAGATGGCTTTTCAAGGATGATTTAAATAAAGACGCGCATTTAGTGGATTTAAGAGCAGCTGGTAGACTATATATCAAATTGATATGGCTGTGAAAGTTGAAGTCATTTTGCCGTAATTAGTTAAAACACGTGGAAGTAGAAAATTTTTATTTGAGGCAAATCTTGTGCTGTTCTGGTATACTTTCTTCACTCTAAGCTGTATACTTTCTTTAGTTGCTACTGTTTAGAGGGGTTCAGGGGCACACGACTCCCATCTTATATTCATTTTAACGTCATAAAGTTGCGCTTTTCTACCTTGCCAAAATTCAGGAGTAGAAATCACTCGGCCGACATAGAAACTATGAAACTCAATTTCGACCTTGTGTAATTAAGCAAGAAAATACATTGATTAAACTAATTGCTCAACAGGTCTCCAACGAGCTTCCTGCTATCAAACATACTAAGTAAAAAAAGACGTAAACTTTAAGGCTTCGTATTCTGAGACTGTACCTAACCGGTGTGTGTCCATTCGCGTCATTCTCTGATGTTTTTTTGCCTATAGTTATTTTTTTATATACGGGTACATTCTTTTCATTCGACATCGGTTGCACGCTTCATGTATAATTTTTATTTACAACATTCAACACGCAATTGCCGAGCGTTTAGCAAAAAACTCTGTCCATATTTTTGTCTTCGCTACGTACAGAGGAGAAAGGAATATTTATCGTAGAGATGAAAAGAAGAAATGTCCCGGAAACGACGAGCAGCCAGGTCTCAGCTGCCATCAAAAGTGTGGACACCCCAGAAACGTGGAGGCGTGCGAAATTCCGGGTAAACGCGTATACACATCCATCCCGTATGCATCGCAAACCCGTGCTTTTCCCTCTATTACGAGCAGAAACGGCGGACTGAACAGGCCAGCTACTGTTCGCGAAACCGGCTGCCTTTCTGTAATAACAGCCCGAAGAAGGACGAAGCGCATCTCATTTCCCCCCCGTCGCTGTGAAAGCCGGTCGGGCCGGCCGCGCTCCTAGCAAACGGCCTCCCGCCGCGGGCTTCCCTCTGAGCGAGAGCCTCCTGTCGTCCTCCTCGGCTGGCCTCCCGTTAATCGCTCCGGCGAGGCGTTTCAAATTTCCGACGACGGCCGGCGAGAAAATAACTTTCCGCCGGAACGTGCTTAACTTGCGGAGCGACTGGTTAGGAAGCCTGGGAGGTTGGTTATCGTGCGCTGTGACGTCACCACGCCGTTGCCGTCAGCACGCAGAGACTGCCGGAAAACGTCATCGCGCGGAGGACGGAAGTAAGCTGATAGGCTGGCGAGGAGGGCTGCAGAGGTGACACTCATATGACATCGTTATAATGCGGGTGTTGTCTCTACCTGACACGGTAGATACCGGCGCTGACAGAGAGGGAGCAACTGTTGCAATAATAACGACGCGTCCCCGCTTCGCTCATTTCACCTGTCGTTTAAAAAAGTTTTACCAGGGATTTTATGCGTCTAAGCTGTACGCATGATGCACGAGGCGCGCTGTAGTGTGGAAATACCAATTAATTTAGACAACCGAGGGACATTTAATGCGCCTCAAGCGCGTACTTAAAGACGGTATTAAATCTCGCTTCCGCGACAACAGCTGTCACTGTCTAGAATTGAACCCATGACTTCGCGCTTTGTAGAGCAGCGTCTTGGCCACCCCGGCGAATACCCTGTCATTCCAGAGTAGCGGAGAAGTTGTGGAACACGTCGGACTCACTGATGCTAATTCTTTTTATTTTTTATTCGTCCACTTGGAGAAGTATCTTCCAACGCATGGAGGAAAAAAAAGCTTAGGAGAGGCCCCCAGCTATCCCCGCGCATTGGCAAAAGTGTGGAGGAAGTCACGTGTTTTCGGCGGCCATTGGAAGTCGCGTTAGCAACGGCGTCCTAGCAACAGCCCGCCCGCCGTTCGCCAGTCATGGAGGAAAGGCAGCGCCTGCCTTGTCGTCCGATTGCGAAGATTGCTGCTTCGCTTTGCTGCGCTGTGGTCTTGCGGAACTCGAAAAGGATGCTGCGAGTTGCGACAGCTGCGCCGATGTGAATATGTCATTTAATTTCTACTTGCAAGTGCACCTTGTACCGCGTCTTAAGCTTTTGCTCCGGTCGCGATCACGACGCGCCTATTGAAGTGCAGATATCGTGAACGCGCCGTCCCGTCGTACGCGCGGACACCCGTCAGGTAGATTTTCGGGAAGTGATACACGGTGTGCAGTACGTAGGCGACTTGCAACCGAACGATTCGCAACTGAATTTTTTGGTTATCGCCGCTGCAATATATAGTTTGCTAGGCCGGCAATGCGCGGCAGTGCCTTTGCAACTGTTACAAGGTAGATTCCCAGTTGATATAATTCCATCGTCCTATTACCTTAGTAGGTGTCCGTCTGTTGACTGGAAGAGTGCTGGATCTGGAATCTGGATCTTTTTGTGGTCTCGCTCTGGATTTCGCTTTTCAACGCTTCATACTGCGAGGTTAGTGTATGAACGTTTTCAACTGATATCACCTTGAATTTATTGACACTGAGACAAGTTGAAACTTGGCGAAAAAAAGTTTATTGACGCCACCCACCCTCTCATTTTTTTTTACTCAATAAAACGTTTTGCCTCCTCCTCCTCCTCCTTCGCAAAAAATTCTACCGAAGGCACGCAAACAACGGTAAAAACATTCCACAATTTTTTAGCGTGAAATCTGCATGAAGTACTGCTTACCTATATATATAGAACGGCCGTTTAATTGACTAGTCATCTCTGGGATTGCCAGTGAAACTGCAACGCAAACTTGGGCACTTTCCAGTCCGGTAGCCGCACGGCGTTCGCCCACTGTTTGCGGCGTTCTCCATCGCTTGGGAACCTATAAACGGCGGCGATTGCAAACAAAGGATGAATGCACACCAATGTACAGCAATACTTGTCAGCGGAATGATGCACTAACCGGTGGAAAGTGACGCCCAATTCCTTGGGTACCGATCGCGACTTGCAGCCTGGCACCGAGCATTGCGGCATTGTTAGAGCGAGCCGCTTCGCAAACCTGCTACGGCCACACTGAAGACGTGTAACAGTGTAACCGCGCGTTTAGGTTCACGGTCACGCGTTGCAAAACGGCCTTCTACCTGCCTATCAGCTGATTTCCGCCGGCTCGGCGCTGGCAGATGCAGACGACAAGAGAGGCGATACAGGACGGAAAAGGCGGAGAAGGTGCACCGAGAGAGAGAGGCAAAAAGAGTCCGCCAATAGAATGGAGGGCCAATGGTCCGCCATTCGACTTACAGAAATGGCGTTTCCGGCTGCGCTGGGTGTGACGTCAGGGCCTCTCCTAAGCTTTTCTTTCCTCCATGTTCCAACGGCTGTAAATCCGAAGATGGGCTCCCTTGCCCAGCGTGGCTCTGGCGGCCTGGTGGAAAGTCATCACAGGTCTGTGTAACGGGAAGGGGTATGTTATAGCTAACGGCTGTGCAGAAATGAAAACAACGTGAATGAAAATAAGAACAAAATGAAAACAGCGTAAAAAAAATGTTCACGCAAATACAGCTGCGTATAGTTTTGGCCTTGGCAAAAGTAGGCGGTAACTTGTGAAGAGCTACGGCGACACCGTTAGCAACACTGAAGGAACAAACAATGGTTAAAGTGCCTCTGAACAGGAATCTTGCAGATTCGGGCCACTTCATATGCGTCGAGGTAATGTATACGGGCGCACCTATAGTTCATCTCACAAGCTAGCTGCAGCACTGTGGAGGCTACATTGTTATCAATAGTGCGCCCACTGAGGGCGCCTAATCCGCCGTGAAGGGGGTCCTGAAAGGACACTCCCTTCTCCCCTCTCGGCAAGTGGCACCGCACGGCCCCGGCGCCTTTTGTCGCTTCCTTCGCGGTGAGTTGGGCGCCCTGAGGGGTACAACAATGTAGCCTCCACAGTGCTGCAGCTAGCTTGTGAGATGAACTATAGCTAAAATGTTCCGTCTGCGCTTCTTCGTGTTTTAAACGACTTCGACTTCCTTTTTCTTCTCTACATTACATGTGCTGCAAAAAAACAAACAAACAAAAAAATCATGAGCCATTCCACTCTATGAAGGCGGATTACCAGCGATGCTGGAGTCCGGACTAAACGCGACCTTCGCAGTACGACAGAAGAGAAGTGAAATTCAAAATGGAGAATGGAAACCTGTCTTGACGACGGGACTGCCGCTCCGAGGAGTCGGAGGAAACTAGACACGGAAGCACTTGGAACGCCGACAAAGAGAGGGCGGTGCGAACGTATACAGTGATGAGACATATAAGATTCAGGTCCAGGTCATGCTTTAAACAGTGACGCTCTTACAATCTCGGACTCACCGCTGACTCCCAAAGAAGCAGTCCGGCATTCGATTTTCCCATGTATCGCTAGGGCTTCGGGGAATCTTCGGACTACCCGCGGACTATCAGCGGTGAGTCCCAGACTGTAAATCGAAGAGCCCCAGTGTGTGCGCGTGCTAGAAGCACACACCGGGACTTTCGTTTTCAGACGCCTCACGCTATAGAACGCCTCACTCTTCAAAGACACGTGGAGCCTCGGGAGTTTTTCGCAGACATGAAGTCGATGGTTGTACGGCATACCGTTTGGTCAGGTAGCATAATACAAAATACGAAATACAGGTAACTGACCAAGTCTGAGTGGGTCAGTCACAAACATAAAAAATGCGCGGAACCCTAGCGACATAAGCAACGTTGGAATTGCTGGCGTTTTTACTATTTTTATTTCAGCTTCTTGCTCCTTGAGTATAGGCACCCAAGTGGTTTCCTATGATCTTCATCTCTATTGCTTACAAATGGTCGCTCTTACTAAGCGAAATATAACGGTTGAGATAAAACACTTTACGCCGCCCTTCGCTTCCTCCGAATTATCGCAATAGAGATGCAAGCGGGCATAGCTGGAAAATCGCACCGCCTGACGAATTTGCGGTCCGTTCTTATCAGGAAGCGAGAAATGAGGAACTATTTGACTGTGTGAAGGTGGATTACCAGTGAAGCTGTATAAAATATACGTTACACACGTGATTAGAGAATGCCGACGTATTAATTTTTCTCGTTATTCGGTAATAGTATATAGTTACTGTCGCTTTGTGATTACATGGTGAAACTTGAAGCACTAGTTTTATTCCAGCAGGCATGCTGACATGGGGCTGCCGATTTCCCTCCTGTATTCAAGCCCACGTATTGACAGCAGACGGGAATTCTGTAACATTTGCAACTTCACCGTGGACTAATAATTACAAGTAAATGAAACCCGGAGCAATGATAGAGTGACCTTAGCGGCCAGTTATTGTCATTGAATTGTTCTTGGGAAAACTTCCATGGAACGAGAGTTGCAGCCGTTTTCTATAGTGAGCATTTGTGGTAAAGTTAGCTTTGCCTCAAGGCGTTTCTGCTGCCTAGATTTGTTGACTGAGATGTCCGCGGAACTTTACACCATAAACAGTCTCGTTGTTGAAAAAAAAAAAAGAGTATAGCTTGCTCGACAGATGAGGTGTCCGTCCGCTGATAAAAGTTTATTTTAAAGGTAAGTAATTTCCGCAGCTTTCTCTGCTTGGGAAGCGCCGGTGAAACGACCACTGCAAAATTTCTTCTCGGCCGTAGAGCCCCTTTCGAGGCGTCTCCCGCTTGTTGACCCGTAATGCCCGTTGATGCGTGGTGGCAGCTTCAATCAAGTGACCCTCTTCAAAAGTTTTTTGGAAGTGGTGTTCGCAGCTTTTTTTTCCATGGTGTCTTAAAAAAAAACATAAACGGTGTTAGTAAGAGGATCTCTTTTACTTTAGTTGTTGCGCTTGATTCGAGGCGATGTAAACTAAACACCGCCATAGATAGAACTACATAAAAAAAATGTGCTGAGCCACGGCATCGGGAGCTCCGCCGCTTTTGCTTTTTTTTTTTGGGTGGTGGTTCTTTTTTACGCCAGTTGGGGTTATTACGAGGGGTTTTAAACTGAGCTTCAGCACCGACAGCTACAAAAGACAAGTTTCGCAACTGCTTCGGAAGTTGCGGGGCTTTTTCTTTAGTGCTTTTTTACAAGCCAGAGTATTATGAAAAGCTGCTTTACTTTAGTTGTGCTTAATTCAAGGCGCTTTAACTTGAACAACCCCACCAACAACTACCACGCAAAATATTGAGGTGCTTTGGAAGTTCATAGCTTTCTATAAGGTTATTTTAATCAACCACATCAACTGAAAGAACTGTTTTACTTCGGTAGTGGTTAATTCGAGGTGCTTGAAATTGAGCGCCACCATTCGTAACTACAGCCAGAGTCCTTCAATGCTTTAGTCAATGCTAAAGCATTGAAGGACTCCGCTACAGCGAAAAAAAAAATGCCGTGCGCAACTGATGAAAGTGATATGACAGGTATATTACAGTTCAGATTTCCTTGCTTGTCCTTTAAAAGAAATTCATGTCCTGTATTAAAACGACAAACAACGTGTTATTATTCGCTGTCGGAGGTGGAGCTGTGAGCTCTGATTTGCTCCATGTTCGCCGGTTCTTCCTAACCATTCATAAATTAAAATT
The DNA here is from genome assembly GCF_048455015.1 of Haemaphysalis longicornis. Lineage (NCBI taxonomy): Eukaryota > Metazoa > Arthropoda > Arachnida > Ixodida > Ixodidae > Haemaphysalis > Haemaphysalis longicornis. Next base: position 83,640,478 of record NW_027526422.1, on the reverse strand, counting down.
GTATTTCTTTTTATTGTTCTCGGGCTAATTAATTTCTACCTGTATCATTTTTCGTGAACTATTCATTGATGATAGATAATGGTTCTTTCTAAAATTTCTTCTTCTCAGGCCAATCTAGCAGGGCCTAATTGCCAAAAACAGTCCATAAAAAAAGTTTTGCTGTTTCTTATCGTTTTTATGTAGTTACGTAATTAGTGAATGTGTTTTGTTGATGCAGCAAATCTCCATCTGACTAACACTATATGTGGTCTGGTCAAGCTGCTTCCTTGGAAGCCTTTCGTGCTGTTCCTCCGTCTCTATGCAATGTATATGGTGAAAAACAATGACACTAAAACATGATGTCTATTCCCCATCATCAATGCTTTGGCATGCTGTTTCTGCAAACCCACAATTCGCAAATGAGGTGTACTTCTAGGCCAAGATTGCCTTGCCGTCTTTTTTTTTTTGTACGTGGACTTATACAAGATAGGATGATCAGATAGAATGAAGCACCGCTTCTGATGTAGAAAGATAGACTTCGTGACTCAATAAATAAATTTGATCTAGTTTTCCACGTGACATCCTTTTCAACACTCACTTAGCGGATGGCAAGCGATAAATAAATAAATAAATAAATAAATAAATAAATAAATAAATAAATAAATAAATAAATAAATAAATAAATAAATAAATAAATAAATAAATAAATAAATAAATAAATAAAAATAAATAAATAAATATATAAATAAATAAATACCCACCCGAACAAACCGATACATAAATACAGAAATAAATAATAGAAACGAGAGATTTGTGTCAGTCACACCTAAGCATCGCCCTCTCGTTAGCAGCCCACAAATCCTTCGTAAAAGACGAAAGGACCGATACGTAGTACTTCGTCCGTTCAAACGTGTCCTCCAAACGGATTGCTTCCGAGTCCGCTCACTTCCTGGCTGGTCGAACAGATCCCCGCCACGTTACGGGGGCTTCACCGCCAAGCACTGCGCGTGGTTCGACAGCTTCGGCCAGGCGGTCGCCTAATCTATACCTCCGATTCCTCAGTCGATGCACTCCGAGGAGAAAAAAAAAAGTAAGGAGGCAGGAACTGGAGGACACGGGGCTTCTCCTTCTCCTCGAGAGCCGAATACGAATGATCTCATTACGCGGCCGGCGCCACTCTCACTCGCCGCCGCGACCGAGGCAAGGGAACGCAAACGGAGAAACGAGATTCCCACGAACCAGCCGAAGCGCAAGCACCGACGCAGAGCGCATAAAGTACGCTGAACGCCAGTAGGAAAGTGCGCGGAAAAGATAGAGGGAGGAGAGAAAAGAAAAGAGAAAGAAAGTGGATGGCCGGGCTTTCCTGTATGTAAACCGTGCAAGGAGGCTCTTTATACGCAGAGACAGGGAGCGGAAGCATCGCGCGAAAAGTTGCGGGCGAAGTGAGGCGGACGGGGCCCGGCATTCGCGGACTTCGAAGCAGTGTGCGAACTCAGAAAGAAGAAAACAAACAAACAAACGAGTAACTGAGGGAAAGAGATAATGAATTAGTGCCCGCGAGAGGAATCGGAACAAGAGCATTTAATTAGCAACCTCGTTAGATTTGGGCCTGCAAAGGACAAGTGCTGAGGGAGGTAGCCGCGAAAGAAGTTCGTACGCGAAGGAAGGGGCACCACCGATTCAAACAACCTGATCAGCCATTCGAATTTCACCCTCTTGTTCTTTTTCCACGGGTGCTCGCGAGTGTTTACAAACACTCCTTCCCCGACTTCTCCGATTTCCTTCAATTTGAATATCCGCGCACGTCTCGTCTTCTTCTTTTTTTTTTGTCCCCCCCCCCCCTTCAGTGCCCACGCGCCAAGAAGATTGCATAGCGTGCCCAAGTGCTGTCAAAACGTATGCCGTGTTTTGCATGACAATGGGATTCGACGCGCCGGGATCGGGTTGAGCAGGCAGCGACGCCGGCTCATTTTCTTCCGACCGAGTCGAAAACAACCTGGCAGCAAAGAAGTATTACCCAGAGGAAAGCGCCCGGAGAGACGACGACGCATAATCGAACGCGAACGAAAGAGAGATGTATGGAGGAATAAAAGAACGCCAAGAGGAGAATGAAAAGGGAAGAGGAAAGGAAAGCGAAAAGTGAAAGGCCAGATGATGAGGAGGGAGAGACAGAATGCGGAAGCGGGGGTGCTGGGATAAGCTTGTCTTTCGGCCGTACAAAGCGGCCCTGTCGCTCCGAGAAACAGGGGTGGGAGGGATGGAACCACGGGGTGGGGCACAAACGAGCATGGTTACAGCACGCGATACAGAGAGGCCAAAAGACGCGAAACAATAAAAGCGCAACATCGTTTCGGTGGGTAGGGGGCGGGGGAGAGGAAAAGAATAGGCAGATCGCTCAGTCGAACGATCGGCTTTACACGAAGCGGAAACCCGCCCACGATAACGTTCGAAAGTCCCTTTTATGACGCCAAGCTTTCTCCGGGAACGATGCGCCCCCGCCGTTCTCTTGCTTTTTGTCTTTCGCGCGCCGGTAGCGCGTCGTTTTGCCTTTTTGTGTCTCGTTGCCGCGATCCCGCATTTTCGAAGGGAATGAAATATGAGGAGTCGCAAAAAGAAAAAGAAAAAAAAAACGTAGAAAGAAGGTAATTTCGCTGAAGGAAAGGAATAGGAGATAAAAAAACGCGTCTCCCTTTTAACGGCTTCGTCGCGAGGTCTGAGGATGGGGCGAGAGAACTTTTCACTCGAGAGGCGTCGTCCGGAAGGAAATTGACCTTAGAGTGGAACACGCTGCTTTGCATGTTGAGCGCCTCCGTCACCGTATGCCTCTTTCTTTCTCCCTCTGCGCTCCCGCGGACCGCCCGGAGTGAAAGGGGGCTTCCTTGCACGCCACGGTCCGCTGACCACGCGCGGCTCATTCGCGCTTCCGGACACGTCGCTTGTGCACCACCGCGTAGAGCGTGCTGAGAGGTCGACCCGCCGGCGAGACCAACGTTACTAGAATAAACGTTGGGCGAGACTGTCGCAGCCGCGCATGGCGGCTTTTAGCCGGGACCCAGCCGAATGCGTCTTTACGGCAACAGCCCGGGTGGGCTCGGAATACGGGTCGCGTGGCGCGCTGAATGCGGGGCATTTGCTCGGAGCGAGTGAGCCTAGCAGGCCACTTGGCGTTATCTTCAGGGCAGTTGACGAACGGCCCGACAACGCTGCCTCGTGAGCTCATTGTGGGGGCTGTCGGGCGGGACGGAGTTGAGCCCAGTGTCGCCATCTGTCGGCAGAGCGGCACACATCCTGGAAAAAAGCGCGCCGTACATAAATATGGACAAGGAAGGGTGCGTCGCGCTTGTTTCCGTCTCTGCATTACACTTCAGTGGCGTAGGTTAACAGAACGTTACAAACAGCCGTACTCGTATAACATTGATACGTATGCGTATTACATTGTGGCTTTGTAAATTGCATTTGTTTGTCTTCGAGGCCACAATCAGGCTTGCCCGAGTTTATCGTGTTTCTTTTTCGTGATATTACGTTTGATCCATTTTGTGAGATTTCATACATCTGTGCAGGCATTCATACCGGCATCGACACCAGGGATGATGTCAGTATGCGGCTAAGCTCTTTGAAGCCTCGTACAGGCCGTGCCCTTCGTGATAAGGAAGAGGAGGTGGTCGTTGCTCTGCTGTCTTACCTAGGTGATCATAGGCAGCGCTACATATCGGCCAGCATGGTAAGCTTTGTTTTGTCGTGCATGAAACTGTGACATAAATGTACACAGCCCCACGCAGATAATCCCAGACACCTCTCACTGCCTGCTTTATTGCCTGTTTAGAAATTCCTTGTGGTTGCCCTAGTATGTAAAACGCTGGCTTTTTTAACGCGAAGCTTTTTACCTGTACCAACCAAGGGTTCTGTCGCGACCGCCGGCTTCAACAGAAAACTCCCGCGAAAAAATAACAGAAATTACTGGCACCGCCAAGAATCGAACGTGGAACGAATAGAGAAACGCAGTGGGAGCCAATTGCCTTGCCCAATGAGCTATGAGTTCACGCGGGCACGGGGGAGACAGACGGTGCACTCACCGAGCTCATCTGCGGGTTTACCCCCTGTGTTCTCGCTGAATGCCACGTGATAGCGTCACGCGACCTATTGCGCCGCTGTGCGCTCCGCCCACAGAACGTGTAGCGGCCGTGTGCGCTCCTTGCGCATGCGCTAGGAGTTAGTAAAAATTAAAGGAAGCTCACACCAACCCATGGAATCTCACTTCCTCTCCGTCTCTGCCGCCGATCTCGTCGCCTCCGTCGGCTACGGCAGAGACGGAGGAGAAGTGAGATCGCCTATCACCGGGTTTGAGCTTCCGGTTATTCTGTAAAAAAAGTTTCCATTTATGTGCTTCACCAATAAAACTTAAACAATCACCATTTATGGATCATGCATTGATTTAACCTTAGCAAAGAATATCTTTTTAAAGTAAGAAATGGTCTGGTTAAGTTAATTTCACTTGCCTTTGGTTTCACTCTTTGTAGTGCCACTAGTGTGAATTTAAGTGACATCGCACGGGTAATCGCTGTGGGTGTCGTTTAGAGCTTCGCTTTCCAATCACTCACACAGAGTAGATTGGCGCGTATATTTTTAAGAAGAAGGAGTTTATTGAAGGGACAAAAAAAAAAAAGAGAGAGAGAAAAAAAAAGAAAAGGGTCCCAAAGTCAGTGAGTGTAGAGGGACCCTCGCTTCAGGACACGAGCTCTGCAATAAGCGCTTGGCTGTCCATTTAAGCAGCCATCATCATGCTCGTCAAGGCTAGGAGGTTGCATAAAACCTCACAAACTAGATGGGCCGGATAGTTTTCGTTCAGCGTACATCGCGGATATTTAATAACTGCAGGTGCGGAACACATCATCCCGCTTTGATAACATTGATTTAAACATTCTATGCCTCGCTGCATTCGTCAGCGTAACTCAACCGTGCCTATCCCCCCCCCCCCCCCCCCCCCCCACCTCCCCCGTCACAGGCTGTGGCGGTATTCGAACGGGAGGTAGTTGCTATGTGCTGCTCGCATAGAAAGAAACGACTAAAAAGATACGCCTGTTTACCGAAAGGAACGGGCGTCCGACAACATGTACCAAAGAGCGGTGCGAGCGTTGGTCGCATACTAATGGCCGCAGACAGAGGCGAAACTACGCAGAGGGGAGAAATTCGAAGAGCGGACGGGAGGTGTGTGGAAACACGTGTGCGATAGCGTTGCGCGGTCACGAGCAGAGCTCTCCCGGTAAATGAAATCGAATGCGCTGCAGGCTCAGGGTTGAGATTCTTATCTCGGGCCGGAGTATCCGTGACGTGAGATGCGTTCATTGAGCTGTTCTTAATGTTCCTGCGCCCGCGAGCGCTATTAGGGGCGTGTATCGTCGGGCGATGGTGAGCGCTGCTCGCAGTCTTGCTTCCCTCCCCCCGTAAGCATTACACGTGCCTCCTTTCCTGCGCGCTTTCTTTTCCGAGTGAGGCTGCGCTTCCGGTAAATAATGACACCTGAGAGACAACGCACGAACACTCTGCGCTACGGTCGGTGCACTGTTATAGGTGGAAACTATGGAATGGCCTTCGCTGAAACTTAGTAACCAGTGCCAAAATTAATGGCGCCCCTCCGCGAAGGTAATTATTTCAAAATTGTCTTCGTTGCTCATCTTTTTCCTTCCCAGCCAGTTTCTTGGCTAGGCTTGATTAATCGCCCCCTTCCCGTTTGCCCTCACCCTCCATACTTCTCTAGAACGCGTTATACGAACAACAAATTGTCATGTTTTTTTATGAAATGTGCAAAAACGGACACCCCGGGGGAGGGGGGGTAAACGGCACGCCAGTACAGCGAAAGAAGTGTATGAGGAGGATGAACAAAAACAAATACCGAAAACAAGAAGGAGCTTAGGTATCCTTAATCCCGTGGACCAAGAAGCAACTTGAACTTTTATCACTTGTGGTCGGAAGAAAAGTAAGCCTCGGGGCTCATCTCTAGCCATCACGCAGTATACAAGAGTTCCGCATCAGTGGTCGACGGAAGTGACATTAAAGGTTAAGGGGAAAGCAAGATAAGGTTTAAAGAGAAAATTTAACTGGAGGGGGAAAAAGGAAAGAGGCTTCTGCGCATTAAGCTCCAAGCTTCCGGTCCCAATGTAAAACATTATATTTCACGAGTATTCGTGCCCATGTTGTTCTTGCCAATGTGTCAGGTGATTCAAGCCCTGCGCATTGTGCTGAGAACAGCTGAGCCTGACTTGCAGCATCGATGTTGAAAAATTGGACATCACATACGCGCCTGCGCACGATTTGTGTAGCGCTCGATAGAAAGGCTAATAAAATGCGGTGCTATATTTACACGAAAACATTTGTCAACAAGAGCTTTGATCAGTATGCACAGTGCCACATAATAACGTTCCGCCCTACAGGGAAATTTCTCTGGCGTTGTACTCGTTTGAGAACTTGCCTTATCCCGATATATAGTTGCACTTCAAAGCTGTCACACCTCGACTACGGTGTATGCAGGCGCCATGGAAAGTCATTTCAGGTTACTTTCTTAAATCTGATCTACGATTACGCCCTTCTGACGTGCGAGAAACACAAACAAGCCGCTCCGTTGAGCAGGGAGGCTTTCAGCGGGTCTACTGTTGACACTGGCTCGCGCTCAAAAGACCGCGTCGCCACGTCTCCGAAGGCAGCTGGCACACATCGTCCACAAGACACGCGCGCACTCTGGCCCGGCTGGGTCGATCGGCCGCGGGTTGACAGCGCGAAGAAAAAAAAAAAAAAAAAAAAGATAGATAGAGGAGTAGGAGCGTGACAACCGAGTCGTAATTTGAGCTTCCGCGCGGCCACGGGGAAGCTCGTCGTCGCACTTATCCGGCTGCCGACAACTGACCACTTCATTAGTGCCCGCCTCGCGACGCAGCTGGCAGTTTACGACGGGCCACTGATTGCTTCAGAGCCATCGCGGCTCCATCGGTGCCGCTTTCGCGAAAGGCCTTGGTTCGCGTGGGGAGCGCAGTTTATACAGGGGGAGGACACAGCGAAGCACGGACTCGGCGTTATAACAAGCTAATGTTTATATACTTTCTGTGCTTCCAACATGCTAATTCTGTGCTTCCAACATGCTTTTTGTGCTTCCAGGGCTTGCTAATTCAGATGACGCAAAGAAACTGAGATGAAAGAGGGAGAGGAAAACAGTGGCTGCTTCTTCTGTCATAGGAATCGGGGAAACACGGAAGTGAAATGTACAGGGAAATCTGCAGCTGACCATGATTTGCGGGTCGGCGGCTGTCTTGTGAGTGTGCTTGGCGAGCGACGTTCTGCCGGCGGGTTGCTTCGGTGAAAGTGTACTGGCGTCATTTCCGTGACGGATATGACTTCAGGGAAATATTGGTGTATCACGGCACAAAACACCTTCGTGTTAAAATATAAAACCCTAAAAACAGCAACCCGAAGTATAACGCACTCTATTGTACTAAAGGTTGCTTCCCCGCAAGAAGACTCCGTGTGCAGATGTGCACCCTTTACAGGCCGCTTGCATCGTTGTACTGGCGCCATTTCTGCAGTGCGACGGATATGGCGTAAGTGCACTATTCGTGAATCCCTGAATAAAACACTTTCGTGTTAAAAAATTAGGCGGCGAGGGGGACAGCAGGGGTAGCACATGGCGATATACGTCAAGATACGGATGGTCATAAGCACAATTATAAGCCAAACTTAAACGTCCGTACGCAAATCATGATGTAACTGGCGGTCTGAAACCATGAGACGATGCGCGCTTATTTAAAATTTGTATGTTCAGAGGGTGATTGCCGAAAGACGTCAACGGCGACTACATCGGCTTTTCTCTAGGTGCACCAAAAGGGTCATTCAGAGTGAAATTTAAATACTATAGTTGGTGACAGCTTAACTCTGCAGCGGCTTTTCAAGATCAAAGGGATTTTGTGTTCATCCGCAACCAATGGCGTCTCGCCGTTTGTGTGACGCCTGCGACGTACGTTTGAAAGGAGAACTACTTCCAATATGGCCGCGCTCGCTTCCCCACCGCTGCTGCGCTGTCGAGCGACAACGAGGTTGCCGAGAACCAACAGCTCTGTAGGCGATTTGTGTTACGAATGTGCTGTAGTGCATCAAGAAGCCGCTTATCGTCACCTGTCCCGTGTGTGTCTTGCCGCGTCGTGGTTTTTACGTACGTGAGGAAATCGTGGCGGCACTGGTGGGCTGTTTTACGTACTCGGAACGTCGTCAACGAACTCGATCTGAGAACGGCAAAGCGTCGCTGCATCTGTTGCTGGTGTGATTGTGGAAATTGTGTCGGTGTAACGCAACCTTTGTGAAGAAATAATGCGATTTGCTTTCATATACGGCAGTAGCGGTGACAAGTTGCAAGCGTTTTCGTTTGTTGCTGTGAGCGTAGGCTGCGCCCGATGTTGAGCGCAGGCCTACGTGGTGTCCGTCCGGCCCGACGCGGATCGTGCAAACGTGTGCGGCGTGTTTTTTGGCCGGATACGGCCGCTCGTACAGCCGAACACGTTATTAAGACGACTGCCAAATCTTACAATGTAAGGTATCTTTCCTTGCCGATTCGCGCATTGCTTTAGCCTGCCGGGGTACGAACGGAGCAGTGGTGTGGCGTTTTTTTCCCCCTGGCGTAAACAGGTATGATTAAACCATCATTGCAGAGACTCGCGAAGAAGTAAACGTTCGTGCACAATTATCCGAGACTGGGTTGGGTAGCTTTAAGAAAATCGGTATGAACCTGCCTTCTTGCGAGACGGGTGCCTATGGCGTTCTGTTTGTGCCAATGGGCATGTTATCGAACATACAAAAGTATGAACGAGTGCGAGTATTGTTGAGGTAATCAAATGTGGTAGCGTTTCGTTTCTTGACTCATTGGTTGGTCGTAATCATCAGTAGCATTTTTGAAACGTATAAGATGGCTAAATAAACATCGAAACTGCATGAGTGCTTGATTTTGAACCACGTCGTTGAAGGAAGCCGGAAATGTGTGGCCCCGCAACATGACCACGTAGTTTTTTATACATTGCCAAAAATACACACGCGCGCAGCTTTTTATTATGCCTGCTAAGCTTATGGTGCGCACGCTTCCATCGCTACAATAAGTGGCATCAGAGAAACTGACTATGCATGTACTGAGGCTGCGTATTTCGTGTGCAGTGTGGAATTTCTCATCAAGTGTCGTGAGCTGTTAAAGTTGTTTTGAAATAGCTGAATTCGTTTAGTAGGAATGAACCAATAGTTTATCTTCCCTTTATTTTCATGCAGTTTGTGTGATGGGCTTTATGAGTTATAAAAATTTGTCTATTGCAGCTGTGTTTCATAGTGATGGCTGTAGTTTAATTATTGCATTTTGGTGCTTGTGCAGTTTAAATTTCAACAAAGGGGTTACGTGTATTGGCAGACATTCAGATTTCCAGTGTCTCTGTCATGATAGACTGTTATTATACAGAGTGGAGGACATGTTTGAGCGTCTTATCATGGAGCATACTTTATATTAGATTCAACACCGCTTCCCACTTTTAGATGTTTTTATTGTTCCAGCAACTGTGGAGAGCCTTCAAACAGTGACTGAAGGTGGTTCAGGTTGAAGAGCTGCAGTAATAATTGCTAATACTTGTCTATCAGGTAGAAATGAGGTATACGTCACCCCTTCAGAATGCTATGTTCATACTTTTCAAGCATGCACTGTTCAAGAATAATAGAAAGCAGTGATGTGGCATATCAAAATTGTTCAACTTCAGGCCTCCAGAGTGTCATGTCGCTGCTTTCCGTGCGCACTGTTGCTTCCAGCTGGTTCAGACGCAGTAAAAAATGGAAAAACGTACTCAGCAGGTCGCAACGATTTTACGTCACTTCTTCAAGATGCTATGTAACTCCTTTACAAGGTTGAACTGTTCCTTCTGACTAGAAAGCTATGGTAAGAAGTGAAAGCTCTAATAAAATACGTTGGAACGTGTTTATGCCAGGCCTTCAAGCTGTGATGTTGCTGCTTTTTATTTACACATTGTAGCTTCTAGCCATGAACTTGTGGTGAGGGTTGAAGACACTTACATAGTACGTTAGAATAAATTCATGCCACACTTTCAGGCTATGAATTCGCTGCTTCTCTAGCACACATTGTAGTTTCTGGCCATGAAGTTGTGGTGAGAGTTGAAGATGCTTATGTAGTACGTTAGAATGAATTCATGCCACACCTTCACGCTGTGAAGTCACTGCTTTTCACGTACACACTGTTGCTTTTGGCTTTAAAGCTGCATTAGGCATTGAAAACACTGGTGCAGCAAATCAAAATGGATCCAATGTCAGCCTTTCAGGGTGCCACTTTGCTGCTGCTGGCTGGAAAGTGTGGTAAGAATAGAAAATGCTTGAGCAGTAGCCCATGACACGTTGACAAGGGGCAGTGAGAATTAAATATTTCTTCTCCCTGTTCCAGTTTGGTGCTCTGATTGGTTGCAGAAGTGGATAAAATAGAAATGCTTGCATGGAGATGTCGGCACATTTTTAAATAATTCACTTAGATCTCACGTTCATACTCATATCATTGGGCCTGTTGAGTGTGGTTGTCTAAATAGGTGCATTAAGAATGAGTGCACTTGTATAGCTGTTCGTTCAGGTTTCGTATGGCGCAGTCAGTGTTCGACGTCACTGTTTGGTGTACATAGGGGAAGATTATTGGCTTCGGGAAGATTATCAGAAATTAAAATGCTTCCACAAAAGCTTGACATGACATGGCTGCAAAGCAACTACATGTTGAACCGAATATTTTCTTTATGTATGCTATTTCAAAAGCCTCATCAACAATAAAAATATCTTCACGGTAGGCTGCTGCACATCAGTGTAAAGCCATGCAATGAAAGTTGAATGTAGCACAACTTGGAAACGAACTTCGGACGGATGCATTTGTAGGTCACTATTTGTTTTTTTCCATAAAAGCTCGCAACAGTACTTTTTTAGGCGGCTGCTAGTGCTTAAGGGTGTTTTTCTATCAATTTTCACCGTCAGTTGGGGTTCTCTGCGTTATCATTCCACTGTAAACTGCGCGGTGGTGATATGACACTAAAGAAACGCCGGCAGCTCTTTTATTACATCGCCGGGAAACACCTCGGAAATGGTCGCCTGGATTGAAAGCATGACACTGTATACTGTCAGTCTAACCAACTGACGTAGAGCGTCTTGCCACTCGCGTGTCTCGTGAAGTAGAAATGCTTAGTCTTGTAACGTTTCACATCCCGCAGTTCTCTGCTCGCGCCATACGGTGTTGTCGTCTCGTTTAAGCGGAATAAAAAAAACGCTTGTTTCTTCGCACCTACAGCTGATTTCGCAAGGCAGGACACCTTATGCGGCATCGCGACCTCCACGGTTGCGTGCGTCGCCGCGATAGGTGTTTGCAGTGCGTCACTACGTTCGAAACAGTCGCATAGAACAATGCGTGGCCCGTTGATATCGCGGCCGATTTCTGAAAGACACCGATGAATTTTCGCCGCTGGTTTCCTTTTCACCCTGGGCTTACACAGTCCGTGCACTGCATCCAGCCATTGCGGCGACGAACCGCCCCGTTCTTCCACCGTGCGTTTACGACGCTTGATTTAGCGGTGATGATGGCTGTGGAAGATATTGTACCGACTACATTTCTTGACAATGATTGCACACGCGAAGTGAAGAAATAGTCGAACTGCGACGAGCCCGACAAAATATAACGACGACCATTAATTATGTTGATTATGTTTCTCCAAGCAGACGACGGCTAAGCGACGTGCAGCGGTCGAAATTCGAACTATTCAGACCCAAAAAATCGTGTGCGCGTTGTTTATATATTTATTTCTGTTGTCTAACAGTAAAACAATCACAGATAGCTTTGATTTAAGCATAAAATGCACCGTAAATAGTTTCTATCAAGAATAACCTTTGTTTTAGTGAATAATTTTTTCTTCTCCTGAGCCAGTTTTCAATGAGGATGACTTTTTCTTTTTTCTGTGAAAATCATTCATTCTTCGGAATGAAACATATATAAACGACATCATAATCAGATGGTTATACTGTCAGCCGCTTATATTAGTAATCATGGGTATAAACAGCTGCAATATAACGAACTATTTTTTCTAACGGCGGAGAGTCAGCTAGCGGCCAAACAACGCTTGTGGGCGGAGCTGCATTCTTACCCTGTCATCAACTATACACGTCTACACAGTCTTGTTTTTTTTTGGCGCCGTTGTACGACATACAATGTTAACGCGAAAGCCTAAACTGCCATATTGCACGCAAGCAAAAGCGGTGTTGTTGGCCGGCACTGAAAATGGCCGCCATGGTAACGAGTAAAACCCACGTGCAAAAATGGAATTTATGCCAAAACGTTTACGTGGAATAATTCCGACAAAGCGAACCAATTATATTTGAAAACAAAGTGGGCTATATACTGTCGCAAAGCCGTAGTTTTGTTGTTATTTCCTGCTTTCAAGCAGCGAGTCGGCCGTCAAGGCACCCGGTTTTCGAAAAAACGCATGCAGCCGTTGCCTGCGCGCCGTTCGGCCGGAAGACTGGGCTGTTGCGGGTGGCAGAGTTTCGGTTTCAGCGTCCCTCAGCCTTCATGGCATTCGCCCCCGCGCACAGGCGCAGAGTATTTTCAACGGCCCTTCCTGTTTTTTCCAATCTTTACTTCAGTTTTGTGCCAACTACCTCGTTTACGTCAATAATCCTTTTACCGGAGCGCGCGTCCTCGGGTTCACCCTTTGTCCCCTTTCGCTTTGGTGGGAAAATAGCTGATTGGAGTTAAGAAGCGTATCCCCCATTGGCTGCCGAAATGCTCTCCAGAATGCACTTTTCTTTTTGGCCCGTAAAAGTGCTTGAAGCAAATACAAGTATCTTCACCGGGTTCGCGGGGCACCCGCCGGCGCGGGGATTCACTGCTGCCGCCCGCCATGGGAGACTTACGCCGGGAGATCTTTGCCAACATCTATGTTCCGTTTAGTGCTTTTGTCTATCTTTCCTCTCTTCATGTAGTAAATTTGTTGTTTGAAATTTGTGTTATCAGCCAATGTTATCAGTAAATAAACCAGTAACCTTAAAACTTCCTGAAACGTCTCGACTGCTTCACTGTCGATCACCATGCTTCCGTAGCGGTAGCGAAGGGCAATCTTCGTGGTTACAATACGTTGGAGCTCCTATGGGAAATGATTCCGGGTCCTAGTGTAGGAGGGCGTGCCTTACCACCACGCTGCAGCGGCGCGTCACCAGCGGCGAAACAGTAGCTAGCGTAGTACGTACGACGCTGACTTCAGACAGAATGACAGGCACGGGAGTAGAACGAGTGCACCCCAGCGACGGAGAGCTCTGTTTGCGGGAAGCTGTGGCAGGAAGGGTCGCAGGTCCGCCTGCGATAATTTGCCCGAAAAGACGAAGAAACACAAATGAAGAAACGGACGCCAACACAGTGTGTTCGTAAAGCAGTCTGATAAGTGTTGACAGGGAAAGCCATAAGCCTTTCGCCTTCAACGCCCGTTATAATCAGACCGAAGTGCCGCGAAGTGTACTTCTTAGGTTGAAATTTGCCATGAATTTCTTCTGTGCCCTCGTGAAGGCCATAGAATATTGTCATCACAAGATTGCGTCGTATTCCTTATAATATTTCATTCTCTCCTCGTCGTTTGTATGCCGATTAACGTCCCGAACGTGCTCGATAGATTCTTTGTGTTTTGCCACGACTACCACCACACGCTGCCCTTCGTCTAGAAACCTTTAGAAGATTGTTTTGTTGCGTAATCCGGGAATTTGATCTTTAAAGGCCAACTGCACTCAAATTTTCGACAACGTAAAAATAATGTCACCTAACAGTTCAAATAAAAAGGGTGCGAAATGCAAAATACTGCGCTTGAAATATCAACGCGTGCGACTCAAACGGCTCGCGACATTCGCGTTTTCGGAACCGAAACTGAATAGAAAAGGCGGCCAAAGCGGCGGCCGGACGTGACGGACGTGAGGGAACGGAAGCGACCGCGCCAGAGCCGGCGGCCGCTCAGAGCCGCCTTCAAATGGGCGTGGTAGCGCCGCGTTTCGCTTTTTCATTTCCACAGAAGAACTTCCACTAACGTTTGCCCATGATAATGAAGTTGGGCGCAATTCCGGCATCCCGTTGCTATCAATCGAGATGAAGTAGACGCCCGACAGTAATTTTTTCCATCATAATAACTGCCGGAATAGCAATTTTCGGCATTGCAAGTAAAAAACGGACCCTGATTTACAAAGCTATTTGCTCGTATACGATATCGAAAAGCAGCTTTTATTATAGCCGACCCCTCGGCTATCACGTCGCCCTCTCTGAAGGGAACAAATCGCACGCGGGCGGAGATAAATCACTATTTCTACTATACATTACATACAAACAGCTTCGTGAATATCGGCCCAGTATTTTTTCCCCTGTGTGCACATCGAGAATCGAATTATAAAAGGGATCTGAAACTATAAGCCCGCCTCCAGAGCTAAATGACGCACTAAAACACGAAAACACTTCCTATCTACCGCTGTTTTCTACTTTAACCAGAGACAGGCACTGTTGAAAACGTTTTACTTTCAAATAAACTAAACCTAACGCTCAAAGTAAATACTTCACTTGGGAATCGAACAAAAATATAATCTATTGTTTAGGAGAGGAGCAGTTTAGTTTTCTCACTTCCCAAATACGACGGCCAATATTTGTGCGGGTGTATTTGTTACTACGAGAAAGGCTGATTTTGGTTCACTTAGCTAGGGAGACAAAAGTCGCACAAATGTTTATAGCCGCGTGTGCAAGAACTCTATTTGGGTCGTAAAACTTTTGGAAATGTCTAAAAGATAGAGGTGGCGTTGGGCCAGCCCAAATGAGGGCAATATTGGACGCGGAAGTGCAAGTGGTCAGTAATTTATAATATATCTTTTTTTCTGTTGTAAATGCAATAGGAATGACAAATTTTAGGCAAGTGCTCCTTTTGCGCTATTTTTTCCTTTGAGTAAAATATTATTTTCAAGTAAAAAAGTTTTGCTAACTCCAACACGTTCGCAAGCGCCTGAATAGGTTTAGGCTTCTAATCATTTTTTTTTTGCATTGAGAAAAATGGGGGATATTACTGCCTATGCGGTTAGTTTAAAAATTTGATGGCGGCGCCGGTACAGCGCGCTGGTGAAGCAGAGAACCTCCGGGCGAACGCATCCCTGCGCCCGCCGGAGCGCCCTGCAAGTCGCCGGAGAAGCGCGAGCTTCACAAGACAGGTTCCCCAACCTCCGTCACAGGCCGCTCGAAACTTGTTACGGCGACTCTCCGCCAGGTGCAAACGTCGTCTGCTCGGAGGTACTTTGAACGGCGGTACCTAGCGCTCTCTGTGATTACGAAGCTAAGGATTTCGCCATGGTGATTTTAAGAGCGTAGACTACTTATTTGGACAAAAAAAATTTTTAGTGCAGTTGGCCTTTAATGCAGGAGAATTCTTTGACGAATGCTCCACCGCAAAACCATGGCGCCTTGTGACTGCAAAATATATGCATAATTTCGGAACATAACACACGTGATCGTTATAATAATGTACCTTGAGAATCTAAAAGGAATGATTGAAAACACAAAAGTGAAGGACAAGAACAAAAAAAAAAAAAAAAACGCGTTACGTGGTGCGCTTGGATTACATTTGCTTCTTTACGAAGGAGAAGGCGTCCCCGAACCAGGCTCTGTTGCCTCCGTCATGCGAGGTAGCGTGACGGTGAGCGGCCAGCTAAGCTTGCAGCATTAGTGACGACGACAAGAAGCCGAAGGCAAACTTAACTGGTTTACTGCATGGCGAGAGATGAGACGAAGCAATACAGGAATAATACCCTTTCGGGCGAGGTTGTATGTATGTATTTATTGCACGTCCACCAACAGGCGTAAATTGTCTCGCCTAGGGGCGGACACCGGAACGCCTGCTGGTGTAGGGGAGGTGGGATAGGGAGGAAAGAGTACATAGGAATAGGGGGATAGGGTAGAGGGCTAACATAAATATATAACACATGGGCAAGAATAACATATATACAACGTTAGGTGAAAAAAAACAAAAAAAAAACGAAAAACTAGACATATAAATAAATACCAAAATACAGTACACGAATGAGTAGCAAAAAGGACACCTGCACACATACACACGCACACACACACAAATACACACACAGGAATTCTACACTAGCAGCTACACTCCACTGCGACCCGAGCTGTTACGTAAAGTTGTAGCTTAGTGCGTTGTGGAGCCCCGAGGCCCCCAGGTATGCTCCCAGGGCCTCGAGCACTTTGTCCCGCTCCCTGGCACTTCCTGGGGGCCAAAGCAGTTCCTCGAGCTGCCGCACCCCTCGGAGGTGACAGTATGGTACTCGAGAAGAGCGACAAGATGGGTTCGCTGCTCCAAAACGAATTAATTTTGATCTCGGAAGCACACCGTATTCGTGCCCGATGCGCGAACGGTCAAACAGTTGTAGTGCTTTGGCGCACGGCCCGCAATACAGACGCACACAACGCTCTTTCCGAGTTCGTGAGGGGCCGGCAGCAGCGGCGCCAGTTGATTCTAAAAGAAGGGAGAGAAGATATCTCAGCTGCGGCGGCCGCCCCGCAGAGGCAAGTTTAATCTTGAACCGTTGGCTGTCGCTGCAACGGTTTCAGTCACCATCGAGACACCAACGCGGAAGGAGCAGGTAGTGGTAGGCTCTGCCACATAGCATAGAAGCACTACACGAAGCTTGCTGTACCCTTGAACAGAATAGCGGCGCGCTGAATCGTAACAGTTTCTAGTAATGGAGTCTATTACAAACGGCTTACACTAAGTCATATGAAGTCATTTATTAAAGAGCTTTGTGCCTTGATATTTTGACATCAGACTGCTTATAATGGCCCCTAAAAACGCCTTACGAGTAGCGCATATGTGCAGTAGTGAATTCGATTTTAATTTGTGACGAAAGCTGCAAACAAACGGATGAAGTCACGAATGTAGCGGAGGCGTAGTGCTGTTGGACCCAATGATGCGGGTTCGATAACGAATGCGGCGGCAGTTTTTTTGACGGGACCGAAAATAGAGACGCCGTGTGTCGAGGGAGGCTTCGGCGCACGGCGTTCAAGATCCCTGGGTTGTCTAAATTAATTCGTAGCTACCTGCTGCGGCACTCCTGATAACCCAGGTGTAGCTTCGGCACTTTAAGTTCACAAGATTTGAAGCTTGAGAAAGAAACACCGGCATAATCCACGAATAACTCAAAAAAGAAAAAGAGGTATCCAAGAGTGTTTTTTTTAATTTCCATCCAGTTAACGTAAAATTCGTGAAGTCGATAAGCTCTGTGAGAAGGCTCAAGCATTACTGCAGAATTGTCGGCATGTGGTTTCTATGTCATCCATGATCGTACAATTACCCTGAGTTTTCGCCTCATCGATCGGGTCGAATAATCGCCTGAAAATTCTCCTTTTTGCTTCCATAATTCACCTGGAGAGGAGGGAAGCCTCATGAGGCCGACCTCAACCTCAATTCAACCTCAACTTCACTGTATAAATTGAGTCAAAGGGTGAGATCAGAAGCCGTGGCGTTGTTAGTTAGGTCGGATGTTTAACCTCAACGTCAATACACGTAAGTGTGTCAGGCACGCCACCATGCGAAGGGCTGTGCAAGGTTTAACTGTGACCACGGATGTTTTTTTTTACAGGGATGCTGCCAGTGTTTCTTGGCATAATCTTTGTTGACTGTCCCCAAAGGATATATTGTATTAAGAACACGCTTCCACATGGCGGGTAATGAATACAAGCGCTGCGTTTGAGCTCGAGGTCGAAATTGAAAGGGTGGTCTTGCGGCTATACTCTGCACACTAAACTTTTTACACCTTTATCGCCTAAAAAAGGTGTAGTATAAGTGGAACAAGGGTATTGGGAAGTCATTATGCCTTTTTTCTTAGGTTCCAACACTCCAATTTCTACCTTTACACCCTTTTTGTGTGAAAGAAATGGTGTTGACCAACTGCAATACCCCCGGTTTTCTGTAAGGCGTTGAAAGGGTGTGAAATAGGTGTTCAGTTGAAAAAAAAAACACAAAAAACAAAACAAAACAAAACAACAACAACAACAAGAACAAAGAAGCAACGGAGCTGGGGGTCGACCTAGCTTCTTCCGGTGTTAATAAGTTGAGCTAGGATTTGCTACGCTTTGCTAAGTTTCGTTTGGTTTTGCGATGCTCTCGCTAGCCTCGGCTAAGTGCTGAGGGGGGAGGCCAAGTTTAGCCGTATTTTACAAGGCTGTTCCAGTGCATACCCCACCTCCCTCAGCTGACAGCGGATCCAAGGGGGAAACAAGCTAGGTCGACCCCAGCTCCACTTTTGGCGTTGCACCAGTAGTGCAAACTGCGTCATTTTTTGCGTTTTAATAGTTAAACAAAGACTATCACATTTCAAATGGTATTGTAAGAAGTGCGCATACGCATGCGACCCTTGTGCTCACAGTTGAGCGGCCCTTGTGCTCACAAAGCCGTCTTCGATTTTGTAATACCCTATCTGCGGTGGGGCACCCTATACAGGCGGCGCAGTTCTTTCTTGGTATTTTTTTGCTAACGCCACCGAACCAAACTCAAGCTTAAACAACTCCGCTGGTAATAAATTATGCCAATTCATACTGTTTTAACCCCGTGAGGTACAAAACATCCTCCGTTTGTAGAAAATGTTCAAGTCCACCCCTGTAAACGGGTAGAAAATACCTCCGAAGTTGGAGGTCTTTTACACCCATTTTCTTAGCTGGTGGTCTCTTACACCCTTTTCTTAGTTTCCGACACCCTGTTTTGTAGCTTTACACCGATGTGGCTAGAAGGGTGTTGAAATAATGAACACCCTTTTTGATGGGCGTTGAAAGGGTGTGTAGAAGGAGTTCATTTGGTATTTAATAAGAATTTCATGACTTATTGAACATAGCAATCACCTGCCGACTAAAAAGCGGTTGCAATTCCGCATGCGGACTTGTATATGCTGGCATTAAAATGCATAATTCCAAAATTAGAGCTAAAGTATCTCTTTTTTCCGAAAACCCGACCGACTCTATCAGAGGACTTTCCTCTAGTGGCTATAAAAGAAAGAAGGCCAGATGTAGCCAAACACCCTTTAAAGGTGTTTAACATGGGGCAAGACTTTTACCCCCTTTTCGGTCAAAAAGTGTGTAAAAAAGTTCATTGTGTACATTACCATTCGACCAGATATCAATGTGCATCATACTTTGGCGTGATACAACGCGAAAATACTGGACTACAGAACTAAGGGTACAAAGACGCAGCGCTGTACACACTGCTGTAGCCAGAAGAGTACACAGACTCAGTCAGTAAACAGACGCAGCGCCAAATTATGTACTCTTATCACAGCGCTGCGTCTCTATACTTTTAGTTCTGTCATCCTGTGTTTTCACGCTGTTTCACGCCATATTGCGTACCAACTGGCCCGGCTTCAAGCCGTGTTGCAGTGCATCATATCTTCCTCTCAGTGCATAATGATGATGATGATGATGATCTCATAAACATGATTTTCTCTTGTTAACAGCTTCGCTGTTAACAAAAGCAAACGAAATCAAAAGAAAACTGCATAAAAAAAGACAGCATGTTCGTCAAGAACTCTGGTTAAACTAAGCATACCCACTTATGCAGCTTGGCCAATATTGGCAAAACAAACAAACAAACAAACAAACAAACAAACAAACAAACAAACAAACAAACAAACAAACAAACAAAGAACTGCGTTCGTCGTGTGCCTCGAGCGCGTGTTCGTTAAGCCAAGCATACCCAACTTTTTTACGGTTATTGGCCTGACTTGAACGAAGCTTCCCTAAGTTTTTTTACCTAACCTATAAAACTGGCCGCTACGGTCCACAGTCGAACCCGCGAACTTCAGGACAATTGGTTTGCCGCTACCATCACCGTGGCGGGTGTCATAAATGCAAACGGAAGTATAGATAGTGCTCTCGGTTTCGTGCACTGCTCTACATGCTAAACAATATTAACTTACTTAACGAACGCATCAAGCCTAAAAATTAACTTTTTTTTTTGCTTATGTCGCTCATTTTGAACGCGGCAGATTTTTTTATCATTGAGTTGGAACACTGCAAAGTAGAGTAGCCTCCAGGCCAGCATTCAATCATGCATTCAAGCAGGGAAGCAAAGGTTAAACACCGTCTAGTTTATCATACCACCCTCGGGCTGATAGCACAACGCAACTCGTTAAAAAGTAAATACGAAATGGAAACAGTTTCAAACTTAAAAAAAAAAACAGAAAGAAAATAAACAAAAAGTAAAAAAAACCCACAGCGAGAAAAGAGCAAGAATGAGTCATGATCTGCGGCCACCAGCAGCTGGATCTAAGCACTTGTAAGTGGAGCGGCGATTAGCGTTAAGTACGACGCCTCCTTTAAAGCGCTTGCCAAACTTCGCAGCGAGTCACCCACGTCGCAGCCCAGGCTGACGGGCACGTCCGCTCCATAGCGCTTCGACCTAGGGGCGCAACTGCTCCCTTCCTGGAGCGTGCTCGCACGCGCTTCCTACTATCATTATTATCGCCTTTTTTACAGCCAATCTCCTCTTTGCGTTCATTCCGACAGGCCCCAACGAGCAGAGAAAAACTTATTTCTGGGAGGGTTTATCGGCCGCCACAAGGGACCACCGGGATCTCTCGCTTTCCGCTCCGCTCTTTGCTTCCGCGTTGGATTTTTAAGTTTGCTTAAAAGTGAGTGAAACAGGGGGCATTGGAGTGGTGGTGTCGGTCTGAAGGGCCCGCCGGTCGAGAATGTGAAAAAGAAAGGCACGACTGGCGCGTTAAGAGAGTGAGAAGGGTTAGAAAAAATAACGGGCGAGAAAGGAAGTAGGAGGGGGTGGTTTCCATTTTACGCCTCTGCGAGCGCAGCCGGCCGCCAGCCTGGTTACAACTTCCTCCGCGGGGTCCTCTTTCGTTGGCAGCCCGGCGCTGGTTCGTTGATGACGCTATATTTCAGCGCTGACGCCTGCCGCTTGGGTTCCGGCAGCCCTCAAACCACCCCTCCCGCCCTCCTCCGCTCTGCCCCTGCCTCCAAACCGATAGGGTTCTGCTGCAATCCAAGCCAGCTCGGAGGACGTCTCACTTTTGCGCTTTCGCTTTGGCCAGCCGCCTTTTTTTTCCGGCTTGATTTCGTTTTGCTCTTTCTGCGGGGCAGAGCAGTATGTTTGCGGATGACTGGATCTATTACGACGAGCGTAGTTAGCTGACTCCCGTCGGGGTATCGCGACTGGAAAAATAATAAACGTTGTCTGGTATGACTCTTTCTTTGGTGCCTTACGGGTGATGTCGATGCCGGGGCGCGTATGTGAATAGGAAACGCTCCCAGATTAGCCGCAAGGAGAGAGCAAGAGACCCGAGGGTGACGTCGTTTTAAGCCCTTCTTGTGGTCCTCCATGTCGACTTCATCCAATGATTGCTTAATTACACCTGACTAGTGCAAGGGTAATCGAAGACCACGCACAGAGTTTTTCTTACAGGTCTGGCCATTTATAAAAAAAATAAGCCATAATATTAACAGAATATTCACTTTGCACGTTAAGAACGCTTGGTGCCATCCTCCTCGATTCCTCTTCCATTTACAAACGCTAGGCTTGACTGGGAAATGCAAAAACACCTCGTTCGTCGAATGTGGGTCACCGGCTAAGAGTAAAATCGGCTTTATGTTCTGTCCATTAAAGAGATAAGTTAGGCAGCGTGTAGTGCCTGTTGCATGCTTATTGTACCACTCCCAGCTGTTGAATGAACACCGCCTGCTGATATAAGAATCGTAGAGATCAACTTTCCTTCCAATTTTATTTATTTACTTGCTTCCGTCTTCCTACCGTTCATTTTTTTACTTTAATTTATTCTGTACCTTTCTTCGTTTCTTTGGTTTTGCAATCGGGAGATGGAGAAGATGGTGTTTCTCAGCGGTGTGATTTTCGTGGAGATATAATTCTTGCATCACTTTGCGTCCCCCATTTTTCTCGGAAGAGAACATTTCATACAGTTTTTTTCTTCCTCTATTTGACGTCACAGCCCTAGTTTCTCAGAATACCTAACTATTAATTTCCCACTGGCGCATACAATTTATTCCCCCCTTCTTCCCAATTTATTCTGACGTTGGGTTAGGCAAGGCGACGCTGTCTTCCACTTACTTTAATGTCCCGAAAGGAGCGGGGCATCACCATCTATTTGCTTAGCCAACGCTCCTACCCCAAAGCGCCAACGTCTTCCCTCCGGTGCGTTCGGCTTTGCCTTACTTGCGCAATGTCTTACGGCTAAACGTGCTTGCGCTTTACGCGGCATGTACGAACGCTTTTAGTGAGGAGTGATTAACGCTGCTCGGCCAGCTCCCACCGGGATATCGTGTCTCGTTCATCATGTTAGGAAACTCAGCTAACCATTACAAAGTCATTTATCAAATACGTAGGCGGAAAGTTGCGCACGTGTTTCGTGACAAGTCGTAGCGAGCCAAGGTCGATGGTTGACCGCTGTAAAGGTGATAAATGTAGAGTACGTAGTGTGGTCTGATATGACATTAAAGGTGATGAATATAATACACCTGTCGTGCCACATTTTCACCAAATAGCGTTCGCCTACGAGCCCATTTCGAATAGAGCGAACTCCGACGCGAAAAAGAGTGCGCAACATAGCCTACGCTATTACGAGAAGCCCAGGAGGTCAGTTGCGGCTGTCGTTCGTTATATAACGTCTGCAGTCACATATGAGTATTCTCTTTTTCAGCCAGTGACGAGGGTTAAGCGAAGACGTTTACTGAAGAACACGATATCATTGAGGTAACTGGGTTCTGAGAAAGACGTCAGCTGACATCTCCAAGGCTAGTTGCCATAAAATTATATTTCTACATGTCACTAAAAAGTATTTAATGCGAAAGCAGCAAGTGGTTCTGTGTGCGAAAAAGGCGACATCTGGTGTCCGGTGTTTGTAGCACCCACGCGGCTCTTAAACCGCCCACTGACTGCGACCGCAGAGGTGTATTCCCTGGTTTTTTACATGTCGTGGTAGTGCCAACACTCGTGCAGCGTTACATGTCCACGCAGCCGCAATTGCCCACAAGGGTGTATTCGCGAACGTTTTCTACCGCGTAGGCACGTGGTGGCAGTGGCTGCGACAGCCTTTTAGTGTCCCGTAGTAGCGACACGGCAAGTACATCTCGTTGGCCTCACACAGCGGCGCAACAGTCCCCAAGGAACAAGGCCGCTCTGCGTGGCTGTAAGTACCGTATCAATACGAAGTCTGAAGCATCCAGGTCGTCGGCAACTCCGACAGCGAAAGGAGGCCGAACCCGCCAGTGTACGGGGAAGTTGCCCCGCAGCAGAATTATAGCCCAGTGTCTAGAGTGCCGTCCGACTGATGGCTGCAGGCATGGGCGTCCGGAAGGGGGGGCAAGGGGGGGCAACTGCCCCCCCTTGGAAATTCGGATATTTTATGCACTACAAAAAAGCTGCACAGCTTGGTTGGCCCATAATTAAAATAACTTTGCCCTGAAGGACGGAAGGGAGGAGAGAACGACACCGACGTTCTCTCCTTTGTCCCGTCCTTTAGCGCAAAGTTGTTTTAATTATGTACGTGAACCAACTAGCCCAACAATCCACGCTACTCAAATGATTAGCACACTCAGGTTCTGCGTATCCATATGGAACGCCCTTCAGGACTGCGGTCAACATTGCACTTTAGACACTGACTAACATTGCCGGTCATGTGATGGCAGGGAAACAGACTGCCTGTGCTGGCTATTGAAGATACAGAACAATTCTGAAAGGTTTGAAGTTTTTTGTTTTGTTTTTTCTAAACTCTAGATTTATGCAGTCTTACCGCAAAAACTTCAGTTTTCCGACAAATTTGCAGCGATATCTAGCAAAAAATCTCCACCGCTACACCTAGTAGCGAGAGTGTAACATCCTCCCGTGCCGTCCCATTACCTTGTGCACCCTTTCCTTCTAAATTTCGAAATGTCGGCACCACCCAAGCCCCGGATTTATAGGTTTCGTTTCGGGGCCCGAAACAAAACCTATAAATCAGCCCTTCAAAACGCTTGTACTCCTGTACTGCATTGAAATCCAGGGAGGCCAGTAGTATCTTTATTGGGTGAGCCATTTCAACAGACTTCATCACACATGTCGTCTCGCAATTTGCCCAGAAAAACCCGAGGCGTCTGCAGCTGCTATTCAAAGAATATTGACGGAGTGCAGTTCTATGTATGTGAATGTATTGTGCTGTGTGCTGGTGATCAGTTTGTGTGAGTCGAGAACGCTCACGCAGCAAGACTGGCCACTCTTCTTTACAAAGTGACAGTAGTTTTTGCATTTTTTTATTAATTTTAGTTCTTTGTTCGGTAATAAAATCCAATGTATATTCTCCAAGTCTGGTTTTAATTCGCTGTTTGTACTTTTTGTAACCACAAATAGAGCCTTCTATGTGCTATCCAACCGTACTCCCCCCCCCCCCTCACGCCCCCCCCCCCGCTAATGGATGCCCCCCCTTGCAAAAAGTTCTGCGGACGCCCTTGGCTGCAGGCATGGCTAAAGTGCCGTCCGACGACATTCGAATATTTAAGACTAAGCTAGTACCGGCCGAAGCGTCTGTCGTTGTAGTGTAGAGGATCCGTCTTAGCTTCTTGATCCCAAAGACGGTGGTTGGAGACCGGCTTTTGCCTTAATTGTTTTTTTTTTCATCTTTACCTTAAAGTACAATTTTTATGGCTTAGCGTAGTTTGGGTGTTTTAAATGCTTTACTTGTGTGCGTTAGGTCATGCTATGCTATGTTTAGGTTAGGTTTGCTTGCTTTGCGTTATCTAGAGCGATGTAGTGCCAACCACGGCAATTTTGTTAGAAAACACCAGTGGACGTCGATATAGTGGAGTGCTTATAATACCGTCGGACGGGACTCTAGACACGGCCAAACTATAAATCTTTATTTCCATCAAAGAACTCGAAGGGGCACTGAGAAGCACACTATTGTAGGATAATGTTTTTGCTCTTACAGCTGATACGATGTGCTTAGCTTTATCGGAGTTTTTTGTACTTTTTTGATCGTAGCATAATCCTTCACGCGTGCTTCCCATGACTGAATCTTCTTTTAACCGAATTCTTTTCTGGGCTCGCGTGAACGTTTTTTACGGCGATACTGCACTGCAATGGCCTGTACGGTGTTCTAGCGTACTGTTGAATGAACTGTTGAGTGCGACTTCAGAGTAACTTAAATGCGGCTTACTATGCTAGCAAATGCGTGCACGAAAAAGGAGAACAAACGTCTTTATTTGAGGGGGCATACTGAAAGAGGACGAAACCAAAACCACTTAGTCGCAAAATTGGCTTCACCGATGAATGACCTGACCTTTGAGTGCGAAGCCTCGTAAAACACTTTCGTACAGTTTCACGCCCTTAAAACTTAGCTGCAAGCTTGCTATGCATAGTAGGAGTTCTGCCGAGCGTTTGACCTCTGGACATTGACAAACACGGTAGACTTCCCAAGGCAAAGAAAGAAAACGTATTTCTTTTTTGTCCGTACGCTCTCTGAAGACGCATTTTTTTCTCTTTAATAAACTGATGCGCACCCTAAGAACGAAATGCAAAAGATTCGGACTCCGAGAGGCCCGCACAGCGTGACCGCTGCGTTTCGAAATCGACCGCAAAGCCCCAGCCGGTGAGTGCTTGCGTCAGGGGATCAGATGGAATCGAGACGCAAAGCCGGCTGAGCGAAAAAGAAGCTCTCGGGCGACCCGACTCAAGCGGGGACAGATGGACGCAATCGTGCGTCCCTCTCGGAGGGCAGCTCCGACGGGAAGCGGCCGAATCGGAGCCCATTTTCCCGGCTTTTTGGGATTAAACGGAATGCGCAACACGGTGCCCTGTTGCGTAAGAAGCCTCGCATCTATTGAGCGGGATTCCTGCCGTGCGTGGAATAAAAAAAAAGCGAGATGAATTTGTCTGCGTTGCGCAAGCCTCGATGAAATAGGAAAGCGTGTCTTTTGGAATTGTACTCCTGATATAAATCGCTGTGGATTGGCATTCTTTTTGCGGATGTAATCGATATTTGGGTGACTGTTTTGCAAAATAACTTCGTAGTGCGTTGCACGTATACTTCTTATGATTATATGTGCAGGCAAATACACCAATTCGCTGGTTAACGCTACAGTTGCTCTTTTAGTCCTCTCATTTTCACGGCGGTTGTGAGCCGCCTCAATGCGTCGCCATTGCTGTTCGGTCATTTCGACGTCGGTGCACTGCGTTCTTTTTTGAAAAGTGTCGATGTGTAAGGCCATGTGCGGGGCGTGGGGAATCCTATGTCGTAGTCACGTGATGTTAAAGCTCACTTATGATGGGGTGAGTATATCGCAGCAACTATTTCCTGCAAGAAATGTAGGATTGATGACTCACTCTCTCATTTAAAACAAGGGAAGGCTATATATCAGAGAGAGTTCACGTGTCATATGCTATGCGTTGTTGTTTTTAGAGGCGTTATAAATTCTTTGTAAGCCGTTTTTTTCACAACAATCACTTTAAAGGTCTTGTCTGTCAGGAACACTGAATCGTTAGGTGGTGCCTAGTGACCTGTTACGTAGGAGTATGAAGTAATACTGTCATTTTTCGTCCTCCTTCCTTTTGTCGTCATTATTATTTTGGTCCTCTACCTAATCTCATTTCCACAATTCGAGAAATATTTTGCCGTTACTCTTTTTCTTACTTCTTTTATTGTAATCTTCGTTTGATGGGTGAGACTAAGCAGCCACGACGAGAAAAGGAGATGGGCATCGCGGAATCTCTCGCATGGCAAGCCGTTGCTTAGCGTGGCTACACTAAGTTGGATGCCCTCTAGTGCACCGCATCCTGTAGCCGCCACCACCCTCTCCGGTCCAACCCGCCATCACTGTAACTACATGGCGTATGCGCGCCAATTCAGAGCCAATAGCGCATGCACTTCCCCTACACCCGTAAGTGCAACCGGCCCAAGTACAACAAACAGCGTCTTTATTTCCCAAATTCACCGCAGGTGATACCTTTAAAATGAATAACCATGCACGGGTACGTTACAAGCGGGTATATAAGAAGTCAGGCAAGGGAACTGAGACACAAGGCCCAAATCTTCAAGTGAAGATCACGAAGGAAACACTCGCGTAGCGTGAAGGAGTGAACGTGTACCAATAAAAGCGTAATATTGTTATTTGCACAGGGAATAAAATGGCCGTGGCTCGGAAAGTTCTCATGAGAAGCATTTCTCGCGACTTATTATCGCCACCTGAATGGCCTTGTAGCAAAGAAGGTTAAACCAGCGCGGCAGAGGCACCGAGAGGCAGGGTACAGGGGACGAACGAACGAACGAACGAACGAACGAACGAACGAACGAACGAACGAATGAACGAATGAATGAATGAATGAATGAATGAATGAATGAATGAATGAATGAATAAATAAATAAATAAATAAATAAATAAATAAATAAATAAATAAATAAATAAATAAATAAATAAATAACACCGCTGCTCTGATTGAACGTTTCTCAAAATTCGTGAATCGATAGAATACCCTAACCCCACCACCCATGCAACGCAGTCATATATATGACGTTATAAATTAACAAGTCTATCGCAATTTATAGCAAATGCAACAAACTAGCAACTCGGCCGTTGCTGATTTGACGTACGACCTCACAGATTGCTGAGAATTTCAGTGCCACTTGAAGTAAAGAATTGATTTCCAAGTCCATTCGCTGGCCCGTTCATATAGCCGACCAAAACTACTGCCGAACGGCCAAGTGGGCCCAAATACAGTAGTCTCGCCGTATTGTAAAGTTATACTGGTCTATTCACCGATCTTTCGCATCCTTTTGGGTGGCTTCTCTGCACTATGAGTCTTTTAGCGGAGGAGCGAACTTACCACTTGATCTCCCTCTAGAAAACAGCTCAACGTCATTTGCTGCGGTGTTGCGCACTATTCTACACAAGTAATGGATCACATTCCGAAAATATCCGCTTGTGGCTATTTACTTCCGTCTAGTCATTCAGTCCCGTCGTTTGAAGAAGGACAAGCCAGAGCAGAACCAGATCTCCACCTACAACCTGAATTCGGACTTTCCGCCTTCTCTGTGGCCTAATTTACCAACTTTTAAACTGATAGCCGTAGATGTCTACTTTTCATAAAACACGTGAGGTAGAAAAATTGTGGTTGATTCCTCTGTCATAGCAATCAGTAAAACAGGAATATGAATTGTGCAGCGAAATCTGCAGCAAAAAAAAAAAAAGCATGGTTTGCGGGTCGGCGGCTGTATTGCAGGCGTGCTCGGCGGGCGACGTCCTACTGGCGGGTCGCGCGGTAAAGGTGTCACCACTACGGTCTCGCTCCGTGGCGTGTACTGCAGACGGTTGCGTTGCGACGAGCTCAGCTTTTGGAACGCGAGAGGTAGAGTTCGTAGCGTAGACCATGAACGCACGAACACGTTCCGCTTCCCGCTGGCGTCTCTCTTTGCACCAAATCCGCCACACTCGGGGAATCGCCCGTCGGCATCGCTGCTAGTATGCCGACGCCTCGATCGGGGGACGCTGCCCAACCGAGGCGCCGACTGTAGGCGCTGTTAGCCTCATGATGCGCTACTTCACCTCTCCTAGACGGCAGCCCCATCCACGCCAATGAAACTTTTACGGCCGTTTGTCCTGCGTTAGTTGTACTGGCGTCATTTCCGTGACTAATATGACGTCAGTATAATCTTGTGTTATCCTGGCATAAAACACTTCTGTGTTAAAATCGCTGTGTGGTGCACGAAATCGCCTAAAGAAAGTTGCGTGAACCGGGAAGTGTGAGTCCCGGTGCACTCGCCAGGAAAGGATGACAGCAGTGCGAGAGGAGGGTCGGAGGAGGGCTCTGACCATAAAACGACGCAGAGCACGGCGGGAAAGGGTAACAACGGTGCCGGAGGAGGGTAGGCCACTGCCGCACGCGCAATACGAGCCGCTTTGAGAGGTGAACCCGCCGACGGGGATGAACAGGATGCTCCTGGAGGTGGCTAGCGAGCGGTACGAGCTTCGGAGGGCGCTGTCCAGGGGGCTAGTCAAACCGTGACGGGCGTGGCCGCAATTTTCTGCAGAAAGTTCACCAGCAGATCAAGAGAAGTTCGAAATGGGCTTCCGCTTTCACATTCTTACAACGTTTTAAGCAACCACCGCAATTTTTTATGTTACACTTTGCATGGCTTCCTTGATAGGGCTTGCATTGTCTATAATCTCAGAGTATTTCCCGCCATCCGGGCTACGATTATTACCGTTCTATTATAGACATTTTCTCGTGGTAATGCACAAAGAAGTGACACCTTCTGGCAGGCATAACTCCGCCTACTAATGAGCATATGGCCTATAAAACGTTTTCTGTGGCGGGATTATGTATCTATTATTCGGAATTTGCTAGAATATAATACTGCACAGTTTTAAAAGAATGTAGGACATTAATTTTCAATTGCTCTGAAAATCGGCACGGGAACAGCATGGCTTAATGTCATAGCTTATTGTTCGGGCTGACGGAAAATGAATTCTTTGATCTCGGAGCGAGCTCTTTGTAGTGAGTTCTTGATTAAATATGGTATACGCAATCCAGGACGAAATCGCGCCTATTTTGACATTTCCTTGTTCTTTTAGGGCGAAGTTTCTTCCATTGTGTCTAGAAAAAGGCGAGGTTCCTGTAGTAATCAAAGTGTATTGGAGAGAACTCGTGCTGTTCAATAAACTGGAAGAAAACAGAAACATGGAAGAAGCCCCTTCAAAAAACTGACGTTCGCAGTCGATCGTCGTCAAATAAAATGACCTGGCATTTCGTCCGTGCACATCTATCTGGGAGCTCAGGCGTTTCCAGAAACGCACCCGCCGCGGTGGCTCAGTGGCTATGGCGTTGTTCTGCTGTGTCCGAGGACGGGGGTCCGATTCCCGGCCGTGGTGGCCGCTTTTATGATGGAAACAAAAAGCGGACACGTCCGTGTGTTCGAGATTTCGGTGCACGTTAAACATGCTCAGGGGGTCAAAATTAATCCGGAGCCCTACACTACGGCGTGTCTCATCGCCTGTTTTGTGTCGGCGCGTTAAACCCTACAATCAATCAATCATTTCCAGAAACTCTTGGAGAGGCTACACACGACAACGATGGCTTCCCCGTATCGCACCCGAGGGGCCTCCGAGCAAACACGTTCTGTGCGCTTAGAGCTGTTGGCGTCTTCACCGAAGTGATTGAGACGTTCAACGTTTCTTGTTGCGTCTTGTATCTCTCGGGGCACTCTTCACTCCTTACTATTGTGAAAAATCAGCAACTACGCCAACCAGCCAAACAAAATAACACCATAAAAAAGGTGCGGTGAATTTAGGCACGCAGATACATTGCAACCCAGGTATGCCAAGAACAAAGCTTCGCATTATGCCTATTCTCACCTATGCGTGGGATGCAATGAAGCTGTCTTGCGCTAGGCTCTGACCAAAATCGCACGTGTCTATCGGGTCGCGTACACAGAGTCGAATCGCACGCGCTCGGTCCGGAGCAAGCGAAAATGCTCTACAGCTCTTAATCTGATATAATTACCTCGCAAAAAACTACACTGATATTGGCCACTCAGGCGACTGTATCACTGTGCCGAGTTTCATTCGTTTGTCGTACTTATTTGGTTCACAGGAAAGTTCTAAATGTTACAAAGTTGATTGGCTGATTGCGGGGTTTAACGAACCGACGCTACACAGGCAATGAGGCGCGCCGTAGTGGAGGGCTTCGAAATAATTTTGACCACCTGGGGATCTTTAACGGGCGCCGAAATCTCAAACACACGAGCGTTATCGCTTTCCGCCTCCACCAGAAAAGCGTCAGCTGTCAAAACATGGCTGCCTAAAGAGGGTGTAAGGGTTACAGAAAATGGCTGGAACTCTTGTTTTATCAAAACTCGCCCGTAACAAACTATATGAGAATAAATTTGGGTTAGACTCTAAGGAAGTTTTATGTCTTTATTCGATCAATATAGTAAGTCACAGTACATAACTCATATAGTTATCCACCATTACAGCTTCGCTGGTCTTCGAACCTCAAAGTAGTAAAATGGCTACGCAGTTTTATCATGTGATTTTAAGGTGTTACTTCTGAAGCCTGACGCATTACTTACTTGGGGTCGTTAATAAATTGACCTTGTTGCTACCTTCAACTGACGTTTTTTACCACAGCAGGGGTGGGTGATTATCGTCCAGCCTCTCTCCCCACTGTTCAACGAGTATCTGGCAAAGCTGGCTTCACAGCAATAAGACGATGTATGAGAAGAAACCAACCTGCGGGGCAACTTACCGTACTTGCAGAGCATTCCTCACGTTGCATTACAGGAAAAATAACGCAGCCCTCCGTCTATAAACGAAAATGATTAAACTCGAAGCTTTCGAGAGAGGGATTTCTTGTTTGTTGTCTTTTGGACTTTGACTCACAGACGGTTTGGACTGATTTATTGAGCTTTAACTTTGATTCGCACGTAGTTTGGACTTTGATCGCAGGGACTTTGACTTGGCCCTTCGCCATTTGATTTCGTACGAAGAAACAGTCGCGTTCAACCATAATTGTCGTTAGACGGAGTGGTGCATAATTTCTCTGTGTAACTTTGCACGTCCGTGCCACCCTCTCCGAATCCAAACTGCCTTGATCATGTCGGAATTGCGCAATCGTATAGTCGTCGGCTTCATAACATGAAGGACCGAGGTTCGATACCGTCTACGGGGAGCGTTTTTTTTTCAGGCGCTTCTACTATCACCATCACGATCCCAGAAAGTTGGCTTTCCTGCAGTGCGTTTTGGCGTTCACGGACGAATCAGTGCGACCTAGAAAGCTTCGCTTTAATACGTCCTATGGGTGTTTCCAGAAGAGTCTCGAGGTACCCATGTAGATGGCTGGCTCGTTCATACTGCCGGTACCCACAAAACAATAGCCGTCATTGCCGTTGCGTTTTCGTCGATACAGGAAGTGTGGCTCTGTATCCAATTATGGTGCGTCGACACAAGGAAAGAGAAACTGAATCTTCGCGTTCATGTTTAGTTTTTATTGCGCGAGCTGTGAGGTATCGGCTCTGGTGTGTTTTGCTGACGTGGCGGCCATGCGCCAACAGCGCGCGAAACTTAGGGGCGAATTCTCCCGCGGTGGTCCCGTGTTGTGCGGCGTGTTTATCGAAGGTTGTGTGTGTGCGTGCGCGTGCGCGTGCGCGTGCGCGTGTGCGTGTGTGCGCGCGTGCGTGCGTGTGTGTGTGTGTGTGTGTGTGTGTATGTGTTGTGTGTATGTGTGTGTACATGTGCTCATAAATATGATATTGTGTAACTTTCTTATTGCGAGATAGTTCTCTGAGACGTATTACGGACGATCACACACGGTCCGTCCTATTCAATAACCAGTCAAATTATTTGTATAAGTTGTGGCCGTCATAAGAGAACCCAGGTCACAACAATCCCAGATTTCATCAGGAACCTATATTTTTTCCCTGTTTCTTTTCGGGAACAGCCTCCAAAAGGAACACCTATACAATGAAGAAAGTTGGAGACTCGACCGAATAAACTAATTCTCGCCTGCGTACATGTTTTGCGTGAATAGAGAAAGAAGGCCACAAATATTTAAAAAGGCCCTTAAGCGGTTGTAACTATAAAATCTACGAAAAAAAGCATAGCACAAATGATTCCTTTATTGAAGTGAAAAAACGCAGATAGTTTGTGGTGCCTTTTTTCATTCGTTCGGTTCATTTCGCTCTACGCTCGCAATTCGATTCACCGCAGCTTTGCCGAAGATCAATGAATAGGAATGACGGTTTACTGGAGAATGATTTTGGACGTGGCGCAGACGCTGACTCCCTTGTCACCCTTCACTTTCAGCGTAAGGGGGACTTCACCCTGCGTAAAAGAGGGGTGGAAAAAAGCAGCATACCGTGAAGATCGCGCAGCGGAACTACGAAGATTAGCGAGAGCATATCACCTATAAAATTTATGCATGACTATTCAGGTGTCGCCAAGTGG
Organism: Haemaphysalis longicornis; assembly: GCF_048455015.1. Taxonomy (NCBI): domain Eukaryota; kingdom Metazoa; phylum Arthropoda; class Arachnida; order Ixodida; family Ixodidae; genus Haemaphysalis; species Haemaphysalis longicornis. Next base: position 83,607,456 of record NW_027526422.1, on the reverse strand, counting down.
AAAATACAACTTGGCTTCAAATGACCCGTTAGACGGTATAGGGAGCTAGAACACGGGTATACGCAGTTGGTCAACTTGAATGACGTGGCTCTCGGAATTTATCAACTAGCGCCTCTAGAAAATAGGAGAATACGAGGGTTGTACGAGACCCGTAAAACTGTTTCGCCTTTTTGTGTGCAATTCTCATAAGGTCTCTTACTATTTCGGCGGAATAACCCAAACAATTAAAAATTCGATTCTACGCCGTAGCTGTCCGGCTTACAGGTGGTGAGACATACCGCAAGACAGGGGGTGTGGGGGTGAATATATTTTTTGACATAGTCTTATTATTTTTTTTTGCATACATACACCGAAATGTCGTGCGCCTGAGTGGTTGTGTGTTTCGCCTTCATTAAAAGTGCAGCCGTCGTAGAGCGGATTCAAACGCGCAACTTCGCTCTAAGAAGTACATCGCTCCCCAGTGGGACGGGTGGTAATGTCACTTAAAAAAAAAATCCGGGTGCTACACTACAAAGCAATATTTAATACAGACACGCCCTTCCTCATACAGGCATGCCCTGTTGTGTGACGTTGAAAAAATTTATCGTCCTACAGATTTTTAATTTGTTTTGTCAAGTTTTCAGCCAGGTTTTCTTTTTAGTGAAAGCAACAAGTTTGTCGAACATGACCAATTTGTGCACGTACTCTGAGCGCTTGCCTGCCTACTCTGACTCCTAGTATATAGTCACATACACCCAGAGTAGCTAGTACCCATGAGCTATTTTGTCAACCGCTTTACAAAATAGCTCGTCAACTCAGTAATTTCAGTCACAGAAAGTTCAATAAATAAATAAATAAATAAATAAATAAATAAATAAATAAATAAATAAATAAATAAATAAATAAATAAATAAATAAATAAATAAATAAATAAATAAATAAATAAATAAATAAATAAATAAATAAATAAATAAATAAATAAATAAACCCCCAGAGTAGCACGTACCCATGAGCTGTTTTGTGAACCGCTTTATAAAATAGCTCGTCAACTCAGCAATTTCAGTCAGTCAGAAAGTTCAATAAAAATAAATAAATAAATAAATAAATAAATAAATAAATAAATATGCCCTACGAAGGTCCACGGCGAGAAATGTGTTCGTGTACGCAGAAGCCTGCTTGCGTACTCCAAGTCTAACACAGAATTACACAGCCAAGCGTCGCACACACATACTCGCAGAAGGGTGGAAGCAGTGGAAGCGGTGTAGTGGAAGCAGAATTGTATGCTAAATTCTGTAAGCACACGTTACGGAGTGCAACCAAGTTCCATTTGGACGCGCCTAATGACAGAATTGAACCGGAAAGGGGCTTGCCTGGCACCAAGAACGAATCTGCATCAGATCGTCTCCAATCATTGTTCACCGAATTTCTCAGTTTTCGACGCCGAAAACGCCCGTGTGTCGAGATTTCGGCACACGTTAAAGATCCCCAGGTGTCAAAATTAATTCAGAGCCCTCCACTACAGCGCGCCTCAAAGCTCAGGCGTTGGTTATGCGCGTCAAACCCCACCACTAATCAATAAACCAGTGTTCGACCCCTGCTTTTCCATTAAGCAGGGACATAACTTAACACTTTTTACAGCGGCTATTCCATTGATTCTACTCGTTCTTTGAAATGAGACCAGTGCCCTTCGAATTAGCTCAGTGGTTGCGGAGTATATTTTTACGCTTGAACCTACGTCGAAGAAGACGGCGAATCGAAACTTCTTAAGTGGCCGAAAAGGGTTAAACGAGGCTTCCAGCACAACAATTAATCTGTTGCCAATCCATCGCTAGTGGCGGCGTTAGGAGACGTACCATGGGTGCAATCTTAGGGAGCATCATGCTGATCTTGCCCTTGTAGTTTTGCCCCTTAACGATGGGGCACTTTATGACGCCTTTGCACATGTCGGGGTCGACGCCCGGCACCGGTATGTCCAGGCCGAACACCTTGGCTGTCGCTACGAGCTTAGCCGTGTTGCTGTCTTGGTCTGAAGAAAAAGAGGGTAAAAATCGACGGCACGCCTCGTGTGAGGTAGCGGGACGACACTGGGGTAGCGGTAACAGTTGACTGCTACATATGTAATCCTCTAAAAACAGCGTTGAGGGCGTATTGGAGGTCACGTAAACATCCGCACCACTCACTCACTCACTCATCTCACTCGCTCATCTCACTCGCTCGCTCGCTCGCTCACTCACTCACTCACTCACTCACTCACTCACTCACTCACTCACTCACTCACTCACTCACTCACTCACTCACTCACTCACTCACTCACTCACTCACTCACTCACTCACTCACTCACTCACTCACTCACTCACTCACTCACTCACTCACTCACTCACTCACTCACTCACTCAAATATGGCCTCCCAGGTGCTATTGCGTCTCAGCGTTTGTTATCTGCCTCAAAGATACATTTCCGCATCTGGAAATGGGAATCTTTCTCCGCAGTACGGAACGTCTCTGTTAGCGCCGATGTCGCTAGTTTATGAGCAGATCAAGAGAGGGAGGTATATCACTCTTAAGGCAGCCACGTGTCCTCCATTTCGACACCTCACGCTTGGATAGAGAGACAAAGAAAAGTGCTCTTTGTTCGGTCACAAAATCTGGTTTTACTTGTTCTTTTAACCCACTTAATGAGTTTGCCGAGGCGTGTCAGCGGTCGATCTGGGCACTTTTTGCCTGAAGTGGAATCGACGCGAAGAATGGGTGTGGTCGAAGCGAAGCCAGTTTAACTCACCGGAGACAATTTCAAAGTAGATGCTGGCGACGGTGCCCCTCTTCATGGTGCACGGGTCCGAAGTGCAGGGCTCCACTTGTACCGAGACGATTTCAGCGGTGCTGCCTGGGCATGGGACGACGGCGAACATATATTGGTGGGGACCACGGAGATGACACGTGACAAGATCGATAACGCTTGCACAACATTACAAAAACTACGGCGATTTCTTATATGTGCCAATTTATGCTGCCTTCGGCTAAATATTTCCTGAGTTTGCGGTTTGGGAAGGAATACAACTGAGATGAGTCTCCTTTTGCAAAGCTAGCTGCCAATTCATTGTGACTGCTCCGTTCATTAATGCGGTGGTTCTCAACCATGAGTGGGCGGGGACCCCTTATCAGCTTGCAAAGGTGATGGCGGACCGCACGATGAACTATGTAGATCGTGCCATAATGTCAAACAATTTGCACTTGCAGCTAAAGTTCTCCACATGCTTATTCTATGCCCGCCCTTCTTGCCTCACTTTTATTCGGATACGTGTCATATTGTCAAACGATTTCTTCTTGCGGCTAAAATTCACCCAAACACCTACACACCTCCTTTTAGATGTCTGGCTTTTTTGCATAGCTGTCGTGTGGTCCCAAAAGCCAACGTGAAACCCAGTTCGGCGCGCAGAAATTAAATGTACAAGTCATGCAGAGAGGACACCTTTTTCCATTGGCAGTAAGGCTTGGACAAATGGAGAAAAGAATGGGGGGTTCCGGGAGGTGCTTCGCGGACCCCTGAAATGCCCTTTTGGTCCTCATAGGGCCAAACTGTACTGTTTATTTAAAGAGTACTGTTTATTTGAACTGTGTGGTTTTCTGTCACTTGTAGCCGGTTTATTTCTGGTTGATTTGTTTTAGAGTGATGGTTGTGTCCATGGGTCTGCATGTGGTGAAAAAAGGGTAATTAATGCACCAACTAATTTCGCATAGTTCTGGAACTCACTGTAAGGACATTGTTCTAGTGGACTGTTTTGTATGTATTTTTGTGTGTTCTCATTTTATAACGCTTTTCAACTTTTTCGCATCTTCACTGTCATACTGTTAGATTTTAAAAATTAGCTCTGATGTATAGGATTATTTTAGTGTGTGTGTGTAGACAGTAGCGCCTTTGGATGTGGAGTGTGATTTTTTTTTCTTTTTGTCAACATCGAATCGGCTTTTGTCTAAAAGTATTTTTGGCCTAGTGCCTATTTTATTTATTTTGAATTGGTTTAAACCTGCGATAGCTTTGTTGGTGCGGGTTTTGTCCTCGAATTTTTTTTTTAGTTTTTTTCTTTTAGTGTGTACATTAGAGGACAGGAAATAAATGGGATAAATGGGGTTCCGGGAGGTGCTTCGCGGACCCCTGAAATGCCCTTTTGGTCCTCATAGGGCCAGGGGACCCCCCCTTGATATGCACTGCATTACGTACGGCCTTGGGGTACATCAAGTTCACGTAAAAGGAGCACGGTCCGAAATCCGCTCACATTCTTCGTAGCGGAATGGGTCGACCATAGAGTTTCTTAGTAAGCATACTAGAGAAGAAACTGCGCCTGGTAATCCATGTCGTCGTGGGGGTTTATGGGAAGACCCCCGCTTTTGGCTTGGGCTTGGCATGGCAATTGAATTCTTAAGCGGTCTTGAGGATTTGCTTTCTGCACTATGCATTAACACGCCTACGAGATGCGAGGAAGCCGAAATCCTGCCTGTTCTGTGGTAGCCGTGTTCGGCGAGCGAAACAGCAGGCAGTGCGTGATCGTACCTGACGTTGGTTATGCCGCAGTAGAAGGACGCATGACTGAGCGAGTAATATGCCGCCGCGAAATTTGTAGGTGACGAAAAAAATAAACAAAACGTACTTCGACGAACACAAGATACGACAAATACTGGCGCCTGTATCCGTCCTGTCTTGTCATCGTCCGCGAATGTTTAACGCACGTTTTCTTTTTTTCTTCAAGTATAAACCTACCCGCTCAGCAGCAATTTTTCTTAAACTGTAACTGACGGCTGGCGCACCGGTTCACCACGACATATTCATAGGCACGCTAAAAAAACTTTCCAAACACTTCAGACAACTTATTATGTGAAATATTGGTAAAGTTAATAAAATACGAGTGTCTAATAAGTCTCGCCCTCAAATATTAACATTGCTCGTAACTACCACCTTGGCCTGCAGAATAGCAGGCACAACCGTTGCGGCAAAAATACGCTTTACTTCCTTTTTACTTAATTTTAAAACAGCCTGTTATATTTTCCACTTACATAATTGCACAGTATTCTTGGCGTTTTTATGGCACTTTGTTTAAATTTGGGGTCACTAAAACGTTTCAATTCAAGCCAATGATGAAGCTAAGGCGAGGAAATATTCTAATGGCGGTCCATGACGACACAGACGGCTTTGATGTGAGTCGCATAGACGCTAGCGCCAGATTGCTCTCTAGTGTATATTGTAAGAAACTCAATGGGGCCGACACATGAATAAGCTGTAGCAAACTACCGCTTTGGCCTGTTCATCATCAGCACCATCAGCCTATCTACGCCGTCTGCAGGGCAAAGGCCTCTCCCATTAATCCCCAATTGTCGCGGTCCTGCGCTAGCTGCGACCAATTTATCCCCACAAGCTTCTTGATCTCATCTGCCGATCTAACTTTCTGCCGCCCCCTGCCACGTTTGCCTTCTCTAGGGATCCTCTCTGTTACCCTCAATGGCCAACGGTTATCTTGCCTTCGCATTACAGGCATTGCCCACACCGATTTCTTCTTAATTCCTACTAATATGTCCTTAACACGCGTTTGTTCCCTGACCCACTCCGCTCTCTTCTTGTTCCTTAAAGTTACACCTATCATCTTCCGTTCCATTCCTCGCTGAGTCGTTCTCAATTTAAGTTGAACCCTCTTAGTGAACCTTCAAGTTTCTGCCCCGTAGGTGAGTACCGGCAAGGTGCAGCTGTCATACACTTTCTTCTTCAGGGACAATGGTAGGCTGCCTTTCATGATCTGGGAATGCCTGCCGATTGCACTCCAGCCCATTCTTATCCCTCTAATTATCTCTGCCTCTAGGTTGGGATCCGGGGTCACTACTTGGCTTAAGTAGATATATTCGCTTACCACTTTCACTGCCTCGCCACCAATTTCAAACCGCTGTGATCTACCGAGGTTATTGAGCATTACTTTATTTTTCTGCATATTAATGTTCAGGCTCACGGTTCTACTCTTTTGTCCAGTGTGGGAAGCATGCTTTGCAAATCGTCCCCAGAGTTACTTAGCAAGGTAACGTCATCAGCAAATCTGAAGTTACTGAGGTATCCTCCTTTCACCCTTACACCCACCTGTTCCCAATCCAAAGTTGTGAGCGCCACTTGTAAACATACTGTGAATAACATTGGAGAGATTGTGTCTCCTTGTTTGACGCCCTTCTTTATAGGTATTTTTACTGCTCTCCTTATGGAGGACGATGTCAGCTAGGAGGAGGACTGCGGTGGAAGGATGACGGTGGGATGACGATGGTAGCTTTGGCAAGTTACCACCCAACTATTGCCGTACCTTCGCTGTCATTTCTCTACGCGTCCCCGTCACACATTGTTTTTCAGACTATTTGCTTGCATCCGTAGTGCCCTGTGAAGTTTTCCTTCAGCTATATTAAAAAATACATCCAATTTCAAAAAAAAAAAAAACAAAAACAAAAACAAATAATGACGGCAAGTTGGTTTGTTTTGTGCGAGCGCACCGGAAACGACTGATAGGTGGTTTACTGAGCGGCTTATATAAAGTATGAACACCACGCTGAGGTTACCGTATGAGGTTACCGCTGGGGTTACCACACTGAGGCTAGCCGGCGTTCTCGGAGCCTCTTTTTTTCATAATTGCATGGCAGATTTATGGCCTAAAGTGTTACATGCTGAGCGTGGCATTGATACTCATTGGCATGGCCAAGACGATGCAGGGGGCATGCTTTGATCGTGAGCACTGCGAACGACGTACTGGTCAGTCGCCAACTGACAGCAAGCACGAGTCACAGCGCGGCCGATTTGCGCGTTTTTTGAGAAGTGAGGTTCTTGCTCTGTCCCTGCGTGAAATGTAGAGGGGGAGTGCAAATAAATGCGAACAACGGAGCACGAAGCCTTCGGTACATTCGGCGTTATCTGGCTGCCGTATATCGAAGCTTCACGCATGGGCGGGTTTCTTAGGAGAACGCCGCCTGTATAATATTGCCTACAGCGTCAGCCGCTTTCAGATGGGAACAGTGGGGACGCCTAGTTTTCATCCGCAGCTTGGCGCCTGCATGAGCGCGTCCCGCCTTACGCCACTTTTTGAGCTTGTCAGGCAGATGCCGAGAAAACACGCAGTTGCGCAGTGATCTCGAAATGCGCAGCTAAGGAAGATAGACAGCGTCGCTCCACGAAGCAGGCGTCCGATCTAATACCAGGCCGTACTATGAAATCTGTAGACGAACAGCGCGTGCGCACAGCCTTCGAACCTGGCAGCCAGATGATGACGCATGCACCAGACGCTGTGCGTGCTGTTGTTACTATAGGGGTTCATACTAATATAGAGGGAAAGCTGGCGCCACTGTCTAGGGGAGCCCGCGCTTCAGCGAGTGTTCCGTCATGTACCGGGCAGGCACGTTCCCCTTGTCCTTGGCATGGCTCATGAACAGGCTGAAAAGTTGGCTCTGGCTGCGAAAAAGCGACACTATTACTGTAGAAGATTCATCAAAATTGCTTTGTTATTATGAAATTGAACCTCCAATAAGATTCATTTGCCAGTGAATATCTAGATGCTTCATGCACGATGAACAAGAAAAAAATGTTACTCTTTTTTGTTGATTTTGGCTTTGAGAAAAAAAAGAAGCCATATGGCTAGCTAAGCCAAGTAGGTGAGGAACGTCGCTAGCGGCAATTGCGCTGCCCACGGCGGCCCGCGACTGCAGCGACAGATTTCCCTCTAGTATGTATTAGTATGAAACTCTATGGCTGTTACTATTTCTTTGTAACCTCAATTTACGCTGTTGTGAGCTTTGACAAACATATTTATCATCTTTTTTTTTTTTCTGAGACATCCCCGAGCTACAGCTGGTACAGCAGTGATTGACGGCTTGCGTCAGCCTGTCTGGTTTGATATTGCCAGCTGCGCTCGGTTGTTCCGCAGTCTATTGCACTCATTACAGCGAAGGAGTTTTGTGGAAAATGCCATCGGCGAGTACAAGCATACGCAAGCTTAAATTTTCAGGTGCTATAGCCTAAAAATGTCGAGCTCGGACCACATTAATTTTTTTCTTCGATTCGCTGAAAAGCCTGAAGGCTCTAAGAATACGCACTGAAGAATACGTCTTAGACCATCTGCAGCGGCTGAGGGATGAAGTCCAAAGAAATTTGGCGGCTTAATCTGGCGAAGCTGCGCGTACGTGCGCTATGAGGCACACCGTAGTGGAGGGCTACGGATTAGGCTTGACCACGCGGGGACCTTTATAACAATCCCCGGAATCTCGACTCGCGGGCGTTTTCGTCTTTCGCTTCTTTCAGAGAAATAGCTGCCGCGGCAGGGATCGAACCTCCGTCATTGATGGTCTACGAAATTTATATAAAAGTTGGGCAAGGAAGAGAGTCTATTGTTAACTATACATGTATACGCCGCGAGAAAGACTTGGGGGAGCGCGAAACAGTCTTGTGTCACCTCATTTAGTGTTCCTTGTCCGCCCTCGTTCTTTTCGGGCTGTAGTTACAAATCTATGCGAAGCGACACAGATTTCTGCGTGTAGACTTAGGAAGATAACATGTTCAGTGCGACAAGATGATACCTCAGTCGGGAACATTTAACGGGGTCTAGACTGTTGAGGAAAAAAAAAAAAAAAAAAACGTGTACTGCTCGTTATTACCATCTTAGGGAAATAAGATTGCGTCAGAATCCCCAATAACACATTTACCGGACTGCAGCACAATAACTGCAACTACACCACCCCATTAGCCCCAAGAGTACAATTTTTTTATTTGAAACGTATGCGGTGTAAACACTTTCCAACATAATAGATGTTGTTCTGGCATGTATAACTTTGGTGACCTAACCGTTATACAATTAAGTCGCGGAGACTTTAAAACAAGAGTGAAAGCACTTGGCACTGTGGAGGGAACGTATGGTAAGTCAAATTCGTAGTGATTACCTGCCTCCATTGCATGCGAACGCAGAACAAATGCGAAGGCAATAGGTAGCCTAGGCACTCGCTTTCTCGAATTCTGTAGAGCCGGGATACATTTATGGTTATAAAAGCCAAACGTAACTGGGGCTATCAACTTATAAAAAAAGTAGTGAAATTTGAATTCTTTAGCAAGGTTCCGGTGGCTGGCTGCCATGAACGATACCTACCTACAGGTGCATGGTTATAAGGCAGAAGCACAGTTGGTTCCCCACAGGTGGAAGAGAAAGAAGCACGAGGGACCAGAAAATAATGAATGGAAGACTCACCGCAATCTTCGTAGACGGCATCCCTGATCTGGGCGACTGCCGAACCGACGGCAACGAGAAAGAGCACGGCTCGAATCATTCTGGTCGGCGTAGTAAATGCCTCCGGTGTCACTCCGTTTCAATCAAGCGATGTTCAAGGGCAGGCTTAGCGTCGAGCGCGCTAATATATATAGTTGGTTGCTCAGGTGCGACGCCGCGCACTAACACAGAGCGGATGTGTGTCAGCCTTTGCTTGCGTCAAAGGTTGAATAGACCTCGCCGCTGATAGCGGGCTCGGATAGGGAGACTCTCAAGGAACTTTGGACATTTTCGGTATCGGAGAGATACAGGAACAATAGCGCATGCCGCCATACTTGAGCTCATCAGCTTTCTTTCCTCCGGGAGTTGCCTTTGTCTGAACTGAACAGATTCGATGAAACTTTGCTTTTTTTCAATAAAGGTGCGGTAACTAACGCAGCAACGTCGGTGACCTTTCTGCGCTGTCCAAAGGGTTCGAGCATACAATGTACATGCGATAAACAAGTAGACACCTACGATAACAAATTATCGCCCTGGACAATTCTCGCATACCGGAAAAGTCAAGGATAGGTAGAGGTTACTTGTACGCAGAATGCGATATACGGACTGATGGCAACACCGTTCAATTACGGTTACGTGCGTGAAGGTTAGGATGCTCGAACTTTTGGCGTAGCGTGATTCGGTGTTGCAGCGCTCTCCCATCTGCCCTTTAGCTTTTACAGCGAAACTCTATCCATTTCCCTCTCTCTCTAGCCACTACACTATTCACAAGTTATAAAAATTTTGAAACGAGAAGTTTATTTTGGCAAGCCCTAAATAAATAAATAAATAAATAAATAAATAAATAAATAAATAAATAAATAAATAAATAAATAAATAAATAAACAAACAAACAAATAAATAAATAAATAAATAAATAAATAAATAAATAAATAAATAAATAAATAACCAAAATTTGCTGCACTACTTATTACTCAACATTTTTGGGAAAAGAGATCATTAGGCATATTTGAGTTAAAACAGCAATGCATAACTGGTACTAGCAGTGTTCTTTGAATTGAAAGTTGATGCGTGCTTAATTTTTAGCAGCAAAATTGTTGAGGAAATAGCTTGTGTATGCTGTCCGCAGCTAAAAGTAGCAAGGAAAGGCCGAGTGCTCGTGCACGCGTGCCTCGAGCGTACGTTCATCAATCTTGAAGGTGGAAGCGCTCACAAAACAGGGACGAAAGTAGAAAGAACATAGACGACACGGCGCTAACTCGCAACTATTTGTTTATTGAAAATAAACAAACAAATAGAAATAAACAAATAGTTGCGAGTTAGCGCCGTGTCGTCTAAGTTCATTCTACTTTCGTCCCTGTTTTGTGAGCGCTTCCACCTTCAAGATGAACAGCTACCAAACTAGCCCAATTGTCCGTTTCGTCAAGCCAAGCACACCCACTTAGGGAGGTTGGCCAACACTGGCCGTAAAGAACTCCAGCGTTCGCCGTATCGTGGCAACAGTTGCTCGCCACGAGAAAGACACGTTGTAGCTTGGGCCCCTCGTTCGTTCGTCCTCGTGTCGTCGTGCGCATGCGCTCTGTACCGTATAAGAGCCGCGACTTGAATGTCGAAGCTCCTGTCGGTGATCATCGACTCCACATGGCCCGGCCGCGCTATTCCGTTTCGTCTACTTTCCAACGGGGGTGTGGCCTTCGGGGCCTCTGACATCTCTGACGTCGAGACCGCACAGTCGTCACATCCGCTACACGCTTTTTAGTGGCACTAGCAGCAACGGGGCCCCTGTCCCAAATACATTTTATAATTCGCATGTTCATCGGGAGTTTATGCGCTTTTGCGATGATATTGTTAAGCGCCGAAAATTTTTTGAATCCACGCCGGCATCTATTGCGCAGTCACGCTCTAGCCGATCCGAAATGCTGTGTGCCAGCTGGGGCCCTATTCTCGACTGCACAAATTGCCGGCAATTCACCCATATTTTTTTTTTCGGAAGCACGACGTAATCAATCAGTGACGTGCTGCACCTATAGCTATGACAACACGCAGTGTAATTTGACGAGCCACTCATAAAGATCGCAATCAAGGTATCGAATAGTGTGCAAGAAAGATATAAAAACACTTGGCATGTACTATAAAAATGAAGACGGTAGCTGAGGCTGACAAGAAAAACACATTCCTGGAGGTCAAATTTGGCGTCAACACCACAAGGCGATCGAGTAACGTTGATCCAAAAACGAGCGAAAGGCGCACGGAGGAAGAAAACTTTTTTTCCTCCATGGAAAGGCGGATGTCGAGCTAAAGAACATCACACAATTTTTTTACCGTATCTATTTATTTCTTTCAATCGCTCTTAGTAACATAGCTGGGCCACGGCCGCTGGATGAGAGCGCACGCAAGGCTCTCTGCTTCAATGCAAGCTTTGTTGCGTTATCACCTTCCCTGCCGCCACCGCCGCCACGCCATCGTCTGCTGCTATGTTAGAAGTTTATGGCGTGATCACAGAAAATGCGGCCGCGACCATTGCTTCTATGACACATAAGAGCAGCGAAGCGCTACGCCTGATAACCGCGGAGCGCACCGATGTCGCCGATTCACTCATTCGTCAAGCTCGACTTCAATCAGCGCTGTAATTAACCAAATAGTCACTTTTCTTTGTTATTTTTTTTCTTGAGTTTGATCGTGTGACCCAACCGCTTACTAGGACGAGTATGGACAAATGCCATGCATTGGGTTCTCTTTGTCATGGAGAGGCTTGTACGTACTGCCCTCTTATGTTGCGGTTACGCCAAACAAATAATTTTTATTTTATTGCCAAACATAAAAGCAAAATACTGCACGTTATGTGTATGCTCCATGATCGCTGACTTGGAAGCAGTTGAAACTATAATTTGTTTCGGTAGGAAACATGCTTCAAACAGCGCGCATGCGAAACTGCGCCTGCTGCAAATTGCCGCACATTTCGCGGCGCCGTAAGCCGGGGAAATTTTTCGCCCTATTTTGCTTGTATTTTGCGACAAAAACAGCCGCCATTTTCAAGCTGTTACGTAGCATTACGTCACTTTTACGCAGGCTGAAGTTGCCAATGCATGACGTAATCGTTACCGCCAACTCTTTAAATTACGTCCCGCCTTCTCAGCCAATCACAGAGGGGGTGTGTATTACAAGCAGTATTGTTGTTGAATAGCAAAGACAGGCTTACGTTGTCATGTCCGCTGCGTTTAGTCTGGTTTTTCATGGCCGGCCAAGAATTATGCGCCTTTAGTAATGAGAAATAAGGCAAAGTTTAGAACTGGTGTCCTTAAACGACATGAAACGTCAAAATGACGACAGCACACACAACCGCTTTGTCAACCGGAAGCACGTGACCAAAATTGAAAGCCAATGAGAAAAGACTTCCGGCAAATTGCCAGAATTGCCGGCAATTTGTGCAGTCGAGAATAGGGCCTCTGGTGACAGTTGCCGTGGTGTGTGCCAGCTGTGCAAAAAATCCTCCCGGTTCTGTGTGTGCAAGCCCAGAACCACCCACTGGGTTCGGGGGGTGGTGGTGACTTTAAAAAAATTACACGTTGTGCTTCAGTAGACTTACCGTTGTTCGGTGCTGAAGGACGGTGCGAGATCCCCAGCCAAACTTCTTGAAGACCGCGATTGCTCGTATCGTCGCCAGGAAATTTTTCTACGTGACGTGATATGTCCGTTTCTTTTCTTTTTATTTACGCATTAAGATGAGTGAACATGTTTCGTATGTCCAAACGCATCGCCGTTTATCTTGGATTTTGTAGTGATCAAGGTGGAGTGGCACTATATGTTTTTGTATGCGCGCTGAAAGAATGAAACCAGGATTTTCATCTCAGGCTAATCAAGCGTACTATATTTCCACTGGTCGAACAATGCCATGTCTAGATTAAAAAAGTCTGCAGTTTCGTCGTTGTGTTATTGTGAATTTGTTTATGCCTGCTGTACTCACTCAGCTTGCGCACTTCTAGCGATTATGGCGAGACAATTGCATGGGCTCGACGGTTTGAAACTTTAATGTGTAACTGAAGTTCATTAGCGTGAGTGGTAAAAAAATGCATTCAAGTGCTGCCCTCTGAAATCTTTCAAGTACTACTAGAAAGGCAAGTGCACCTTTGGACCAATTTGTACTATTGCTTAGTTTCTAACAAAAGTTTATCTGTTGCTCAAAACAAAAAAAATCTGTTTCATTGTTTTTTACGTTGCATGTAATATTTTAACTCCACTGGTTTTACTAACCAGCACTGTAACATTGTTCTGTTTATATCCAAAGAATGCGCTTGAATACAAGCAATTTTTTGCGCGTGGTTTGATTTCGTAGCCATAAGAGCGTGGACAAGAGTGACTAGAAAACAATAATTGTGTGGCACTGCATTTTAGGCAGCAATACAATACTCTAGTTGTAGAGCTCTCCACAAAATTCATGGCCGCACTGGCTCCTGCTGGCACAAAAACTTGTGTGCTCCAAACCTCCTTTTCAATGGGTTCCGTACAGTTTTCTCCTAGCTTGTAGTTGTGCAACGCTTAGTGTTCACAAAGCTAGTGCAGTGAGGTCATTGTATGGGTGACCAAACAGTTTTTTTAATGCATCTGTATATTTATGCAGTGAAAGGGCAGTGCTTTTCTTTTTTGGTGCTGGGTGAAATGTAATGCCAATGGAGTTTACAAGCGTAACATGTTGTGAACATCCCTCTCTCTGCAAGTACAGTTAAGGTGCTTTTAAGTACACAGTTTACAAGAATTTTTTCATGTCCCATAAATATGAAGCAGTGATATTCGAAACTGTAGTTGCAACAAAGTGTAACTTATTGCTCTCAATTTTATGTCCCATTCTCTGCCTTAAGGATGACAATCACCAGAGAAATTATGTACAACATTTCTTACCTGCTGGATACAGATGTTTGCCTTTGCTCCATTTTCTCGGTTCAAGAACTTCCAGGGTGTGAAATACTTGGTATGTTTTCCGTGCCAAATATTACCACTACAAAAGGCATCGGTGGAATAACTGATTGGAACGTACCATTTTTGTGCAAGTGAAATCTGACAGATACACTCACAACGACCGTATACAAGTGTCTTGACTTTATGGGTGCCTTAAATCTTTACGACCAAGTGTAGTACATGAAACATCTTTTGCCCATTACTGTAGTGTACTACAACCAGCAAATAGGCAGCTAAGTTAGGCATCAGATGTGCCTTTAACTGTGGTCGTTCACACAGTGTCTGCAAAAGAGACCAAACGAGCGTAATAATTAACAAGAACTACGTGGCAGTTCATACACATTCTGCTACGTCATGCAAGATGGGAGGGAAATGAAGAAAGTGCTACATGATTTTTTTTAGTCCCTGCAAACAAAGCGTCATCGGCCACAAAGCAGAATTAAAACTTCAGTTCGAACAGTTCAAGTAAAATATTTAGCCTTTAATGCCCCTCTAAAGAAAGTTGACGAGCAAAATTCAGCCTTGCGGTAATTTTTTTATCAGTGATGTTGCTTTGTTTGCAAAAATGAAAATGAAAAACTCTGGGCGAGATCAAACATTTGACACTTGCCAAGCAAACTTTTCAGAACTAAAAAGAAAATTTAGGTGTAACAATAGGCACTAAAAACTGAAAGTCAACCTTTAATAGGCACAACCAAGCCAATTTTACATGTAGTCTGTCGTGTCAAATTAGAAGCATCTGTCTAAAAGTAATGCCATTGAAAGAGTGTAGTGTATGTTCATTTTCACTGTTCAAACGCGTTGGTTGCAATTTTTTTACAGCATCAAGTCTACCTGTTGCTTTGCGACGGGAAGGTTGCGCATGACTAGATATTCTTACGTCATGTCTGGCTCTGTATTTGTCACTGTGGCCAGTTCTTGACGCTGCTTCTTTAGTACTTCCCATCTGGGAAAACACACAAGTACACACACAATCAGCATCAATCACCAATAGCCCATTTAAGTCCACTGCAGGGTGAAGGCCTCTCCCATTGACCTCCAACAGCTCCTGTCCTGAGCCACCCGAGTCCATTCTTTGCCCCCAGATTTTTTTTTACTTCGTCTCTCCATCGAGTTACCTTGGTAATACTGGTTGTCATTTCGTCTTATTACATGGCCAGCCCATTAGGTAGCTAAGAATGTCCATGGCTTCTGATGATCCTCGTCTTCCTTGTTCAGACGACGAAGGCTGCCCCCTTGGTCTGCCCTTCCCCTCATCTGAGTTATCTCTATGCATCCGACAACTTGAAATGCAACAACCGGCATGCCTGAAAGAACCCTTAGTACCACATACATTCATAACTTGGTCTGAGCTGATACCCCGGTATAACATTAGTTTTAAAATCTAATGTTTTCGAGGTAGGTTTAAAGGCAATAGCTTGGAATCATAGGTTCATAAGCTAAGAAGAAGCTATGTACCATATGCTGAGAATAATGTGAGCAGGAAATATGTGTTTAATAGCCACATTTGCCACCTGACCCAGCAGAGCCAGTGCAAACAAACATTAAAAATGGAAACTGAATGTCTTCAAATATTAGAAATCATTGGTGGCAGGAGAAGTCCAGCTAAACAAACAAAATAAATGAGTGACACAAAACAAACAGGTGCCTAAAATGTACCATTGGAGAGTAGCACAAAATAAACAGCTGCCAACAATGTACAACTGGATATATTTTACGTATTCAGAGAACTGCAGTCTACGGGCTATCAGGCACAAAGCTAATCACTTTCAGCTAACATAAAATAAAGTTCTTTTTGCGAAACTGGTTGCCTCACAAAATAAACACCCTTATGCCCCAAAGCAGTACTTTGTAATAGATAGCTCCAGTCTAGGCATGCTCAGAAAACAGGTAACTACGCAGTCTAACCAATTATTTGATATGCATCAAAAATATTTCTGCATGCCTCCACAAGTCCTTGGCTATCTGCTAAGGACACATGGTGGACACTGTAAGAACGTTTGTGAAAATTGTGAAAACGGTATCGGACGAGCAGCATTTAAGGGACCATTTCAGTAGTTCTTTTCACTAAAAAATTCAATGACGAGAAGTGTAACCGTATTAATGTGTCAGCATTCTTTGGCAAGACTGCCCGCAAAGTCTGCCCTTAATGAACAAAAGTGCAATGCCTAATACATGCTAAGTACGCATAACCAGAGCTTGAAATGGAGCTAGTTGGTTTTTTACTCGGAACATTGCTGGCGCTAGGCGCCAGCAACAACTGGCGCCAGTTGTGTGTAATTCGTCGTCCTTGTCCCGCCTAGCGGCAGCAATGTTCCAAGTACACATAATCAGACAAATTGACATGCGTAATTATGATAGACTCATACCTTCAGACTTGATAATAAAAAAAGTGACGTAATGCACTGATTGGGTATTTCAAAAAAGGCTTTGGAACCCTACCTTTGTTGACACATTGCTTATATTTCCCCTTATTAGATGTCTTTCTAGCAATGCGTCTGTGCTTAGTGAAGCTGGTTTTACAGGACTTGGTTTAAATAGCTCCACTGGGATGTGTTTGCTAACCCATGAGACCAATACAGAGAAACCTAGTTGGCTGGTGAAGATACAGAAAGCGCCACTTAATATTAGACAATACAGGTCCACTGCTGACATGTCGACCTTATGGGTACAGCTTGAAGCAGATCGGCAATGAAAGCAATACAGCTGCTCGTCATCTAGAACAGTCAATGTCACGCACGGCACCTGCCCACTGAATACCTCTATCCCACAAAAGAAAAAAGAAGCGTTCACAAAAGATAACACTGCTGCGCACCACTTTTTCAGGAGTTCCGAAGCACAGCATGATATTTGGCATTCCACAACTGCCGGTAAGATAATAGATGCTCAACCACCAACAGTTGCTTCGCAGAGCTGACACACTACATTACAATTCACGGACAGAAAGCAGACAGCTTACCAAGCAGTCAAATTACAAGCCTGAAGCAACACGAACTGGAACGACGCAGCGGCTCCCACCGAAGGCATGCAACCGCAGCCGAAAGCCTCGTAGCACGCATGTTAGCGCAAGCGGCAGTTTAGCAAAAAGCTAACAACACATTGTTATTAGAAGCTTTACGCAATTTAAAATGGAAATTAAATCGTACTCAAAACTACAAAATTGTGCAATATATTTGAATTAAACAAGTATTCGCTACAATACGAAAAAAAGCGGCGCTGGCGTCGGCATTATCTTTTAATTTAGGTAGTACTACACGCTATTTTAGATGCGGAGCATCTTATAGCCTGGGCATGTCCCGCGTCGGCGTCAACACTCACACTGCGCATGCGCAACTCTCCTCCTTTCCTATCTCCCACAGCTGCGCGATACTCCCGGCACTTCTTCTTTCGTACCAGCTGCGTGCACTTCGCTTTCGCTTCTCCCGCGTTCTCGCTTCTGCTTTCGCGGCGCATGCTCGGCGCTTGCGCATCTCTCCTCCTCTCGTCTCCTCTCCTTCAACCTTGAATGTAAATTGGGTAGCGCGCTGCGCGCGTTCAGTTCAGCGCTTGCTGCGGTTGACTCCACTTCACTCCGTTCTTCCGATGAAGTGTGATGGAAGCAACAGTCCCGTCAGTTAGTGGGTTGGCGCAAGCAAGCGTCAGCACCTCCGCATCTACTCAGCGTTCCCTTCGGGAAGATGGGGCTAATTTTTTTCGTCTTAAAGGCATTGTTTAAGGCATTATTGGACGTATTCAACCAGTGGGAACCTTGTACGTTTGATCAACCTGAGATGATAAGCCTTGCTTTAAGCTTGCAGAGCGGATACACGAACACAGTGCCACTCCACCTTGGTCGGTACAAAAACCAATAGGTAAGCGGCGATGCGCTTGGGCATGCGAAACATGTTCGCTCAGGCGTCGAGCACACCGTAATGAGTAATTATTAAAAAGCGAAAAAGAAACTAACACACCAAGTCACGCAGTACATCCTCTGACGATGAAATGGAAGATCGCAGGTTCGGAAAGTTGGACTGGGAATCTCGCACGGTTTCTCAGCACCTCACGGCTTATGAAGCACACGGCGCACTTTCATCACAGTCACCCCCACCTACCCAACCCAGCGAGGGGTTATGTGGCAGAACAGCTAAGAGAAACATTACGGGCGCAGCAGCTACAGTGTAGCACAGCTATATTGCAAATCGCACACGGTACACGACATTTTAAATGCAGAGCATTTCAGTAACTCACGATGTCATCCGCGTTGACGTCCGTAGTCCGCACCGCACCCCTCCCTACTATATAAAAAAAAATACTATCCGGCGCCCGGTTTCGATCCCTCGACCGTGCGGGCGGAACGCAATGTACATGGTGCTCTACCCACTGCGCCACAAAGCCGACACAGAATGGGACGCTACGTACGCGCCTTATATCGTTGACTCATTCAAATTACTGCTGACGAGCGCTCTCTCGTCAGCAGTTGCCACAAGTGCAACAACATTAACGTAACGCAAACTACTTAACGTCGTGCGCCCCCGGAAATGCTCTGCATTTGATCGTGCCCCTCGCGAGGGGGATGTTTCACTGCGTCTTCTCTCGGTCGCGGGACCCGTGGCGCCATCTGGCGGAGGCACGGCACAACTCGTAGCACTTTCTTTAAAAAAGCGCCTCGAAAGCGCGGCAAATATGAAATAGGGATGACGCGCTTTCGAGGCAATCCGCCGACGCGGCTGCTTTGTGTACAGACTCGGCGGCGAGCGTCCCGGGATTCTGGTGCCGACGGAACCCCATTTTTTCTTTGCTCAGCGGATTGGCTAGGCTAGAGCGTGAGTTCGCCATTGATGCGGGAGTGGATTCAAAATTTTTTCGGCGCCAAACATAATCATCTCAAAAGCGCATATGTTCCCGCTTGCAGTTTAGAAGTTTGACAGATAAATTGTCAAATTTATTTGGGGCAGCTCCGTTGCTGCCACTGCCACTCCAAAGCATGCTGCGGATGTGACGGCAGCGCGCCGTCGACGTCAGAGATGTCAGAGGCCCCGAAGGCCACGCCCCTGTTGGAAAGTAGACGGAACGGAATAGCGCTGCCCGGCAGCAGAAAGGTCGCACGGCCGACAGAGAGGCCGCGTTTCTGTCGCGCTTGTAGAGAGGCGTACGAAAACGTCTACCAAAATGACGAGCTCACTCTGGCCTTGCTCAACATGAGGTCATTGAAATGCCGTGCCGCCGACGTCAATCACGACACCACAACGATACTAAAACTCAACTTTGCGTCCGTCAATGATCACCCACAACAGCTTCGCCATTCAAGTCTTGGGCGTGAGTGCAAGCTTCCCTGAAATGTTTTGAGGTATCAAACAAACAAAAAAAAAAATGCGCTGAAAACAACATTTTGATCCAAAAATACAAAAACGGCTCTCGCCCGAGCCTAGGCCTCGTGGCGGCATGCCAAGTCCAACGAGCGGGAGTTTCTAATAGACGGCGTGCTAGAGGAGTGGAACGCGGGAAAATTGAGTTGACAATAGCAAACATCCACCGTGTTTATCGTGAGAAGAGCAATACAGGAGGGAAAAAGAGTGAAAGGTGGGCGGGGGGAGAAAAGAGATCTTTGCGTTGCAGGGGTGGCAGAGCGAGAGAGAGGGAGGGGGAGACAGTAAATTTTATTCAGGATCAGAGGGTGGTGATCCGGACAGTCATAGTCAAGGCTGTTTTCTGAAATCAGAGATCGAGCCTTTTGACGACATTCGCAACGAAGTAAGCTGACAGATGAGGCGTGTCATTCTCTCGGAGAAAGACGACCGGGAATTGAAGGAGCGTCGCTGTTCGGTTTGAAGAAGTAGGCGGAAATGCACCGAGAACTCCATAACAAACCATAGTTACAGCTTTGCTGGCTTTCGTCTTCACAGGGTGGAGGGGCCCTGAATTTTTGCATGCATCGCACGCGGCAACTCCTGCCGAATAAGGTAGACCATTAAGGAATACGAAAACGGTTAATTCAAAAGCGATCGAAGCACAAGTTTAGTTGGTACTTGTTTGGGGAACACTACTGTTAGGCCGCGCCAGATTCGCGCGTAAACTATTTTCTTGACAATTGGTGCAACTGGCAACGCTACTGAATTTCTATCAGGACAATGAGACACACCACCACGAATTTATGCGCTGTATAGTGCCACCCGTGTACGAAATAAAAAAGATTATGTCGCAGCTATTTAGGGACATTATGGTGAATGTTTCAGCACACTATTCGTTTTTTTTTGTGCTCAGGTGACGAATGGGAAATATGCCGTCAAAGGTGGCAAGTAGATTTCCAGAGCATTTCAGACAGTGCCGGCACCTGGTGATTTAAGTGTTGATGGAAGCGCGACTGTTTAACCTCAAATAGTCAGCGTTTGATTATTCAAAAACCTTTACGGATTGGGCAGTGTTGGGCCCATGCTGTCATTTTAAAGACAAAACAGTGCTCCAACTGAAATACCGTAGTTGCTAACTGGTTTCAGGAAGCTCCTGGTATTCGAGGATTATAGAAAAACATATTACGACGAAGTCAAACACGTTCCCAAAACCAGTACGACTAAATCATCTATTCCCTACACAGTACCCCCAGGAGTGTGCGTTTTGTAGCAGTTTAGTCACACTATCACACCGTTTGGGAATGCCACCGAAACCTCGACCATTCCCACCTTCATAACCCTTCCCGTGAGCAGTGGGAGAGCATGTTATCCAGCCTGGGCCTCGACGATCATATTATCTTGGTTGACCGAGCGGCCAGCGCCAGATTTGCCGATGGAATTTCGGACTAGGAAGCCACCTCACAATTTGCTTTTGCTCAATATAGTTTCTTCCTCCTCCTCATGCTCCACTAGTGCTGTCTCTATAAACTACTCAATTTCCTCATTTCACTATCGTGCATTCCCGGTGAGAAAGCTGGGCGTGTTCATGGGCACCAAATCACTATTATTGTTTTTGCGGTTGCCTAAACGCTCTGGAGTCAAAATTAGAAGTGTTTTTATTATTTCAAAATTACAACATGGATAGTGCTTGGATTGTTTATTAGAACGTTGCCCTGGCTCTTGCCGTTGCACGCACACGCGGGCGCATAAATATTAATGCATCGGTGCCATAGTCTGTTAAGAACGTGTGTGTGCGGACGCTTCGATGATGACACTTGTATTACAACCTATAGCGCATTGGCATTTACTGTCTTCGTCAGCAGGGTACGTTCATGCACTAACGGGATCGAGAATTTATACCATTACAGTGCTGCAAGGTACATGAACGGGAGGAAGATATCTTACGGCGCTGATTCACCGTCAGCAATTCTACGAGTAAACGCTGCAAAAATTTCACCTACTGCGCGCCGATATCAGAACGGGTTACGTGCCTTAAACTTAGGGCTGAAACGGCGTGTTTGAAGGGTGTACACGTCGTTTTGTGATTGAAGACACTGTACGGCACGCGATAGTAAAGGCCGTTCGGTATATAGAGATGCTCACGTCACTGAGTTGTGTATATCTGACGTGATTAGGGATGTGCGAAGGAGTTCACGTTTGAAAAAAAGCCGAGGTTCTCTCCGCGCCTTGCTTATAAAAAATGATTGGTCATCATGCATAGCTCCAATAATATTTGTATAAGTTTTGAAATACGATACAACCCGCCGCGGTGGCTCAGTGGCTAAGGCGTTGCGCTGCTGAGCACGAGGTCGCGGGTTCGATTCCCGGCCGCGGTGGCCGCTTTTCTGATGGAGGCGAAAAGCAAAAACGCCCGTGTGTACGAGATTTCGGCGCACGTTAAGATCCCCAGGTGGTCAAAATTAATCCGGAGCCCTCTACTACGGCGCGCCTCCTCGCCACCGTTGCGTCGGCGCGTTAAACCCTACAATCAATCAATGAAATACGATACAAAGTACGAAGCCGAGCTATTCTATGCAGATCAGAGCAAATAGTAAGTAAAGGCCGGGTTTCAGATAAGCACGTCTAAACGAATACCGGAAGCGGTAAATGGACGGATGCCACAAGTGTTTTCGATCAAGACTCAAAGCGTTCGCAACGCAAGCCACTGTCGATCTGGCCAAGTTCGAGGTCGCACGACGCACTCTCTGACAATACTCATATAAGGTCCCATTAAGCCAACATGAAAGATAGCCACAAGCTGTACGGACTACTGATTAAGGGCGCACTGATAGCCAGCACGAAGAGTTGAGAATCGCGATAGGAATCCGCCATGGCTGCCGTTTATCTGTGGCTTTTCGCAGTATGTAATAAATGGTCGGGAAGATAGGGAAGCATTGTTGAAAGCGGACCACACGCGCACTGCGTCTGCGACGATTGTATTCTCTCTCCCATTTCGCTGGTCCTTCTATTGCAGAATCAATAACCTTTCCCTCTGGGTCCATGTGTAACTGATATGCTACCTTGATTGTTGTAGGCAACTCTTTCGAGGAAACTAGTCGCCGCGGGCGGCAAGAGCAGGGACACTTCATTGATGAGTCACGATCAAGGCAGCCAGCGCGCACTGTGCTTTTTATGAAATCCGCAGGGTTTGCGGCGACGTTGGCTGCCAGCCGTTAGGTTAGGCCAGCTGAGGTCGGGACGCCATTGATGCCGGAACAAGTGTGTTCGCGGAAAATGCCGTAACTAACTTTACAATGCACGCACCCTATTCAGTCAAGTAAAGTTTAGCCACGGATGTTAACAGACCGAGCCAAACAGTACAAAAAACATGGGAAAATATCGATCCCAGTTTTTTGACGCGGGGTCGGGAAGGAAGAAATGAAGAAAACGTGCCTAAAACGTAAAAAGGTCACTGAACGCCTGCAGCTTCGATCCATCGTTTGTATTGCCATGACAGGTTCATCATTAACTGCCTTACCTCATTAACAACCAATTACCTCCTTAGCCGGTGATGGCGAAGAGACTGTGTTGCACCAGCATTTGTGACACATACTGTTACTGCCAATATTTTATTCTGAGGGTCTAATAGTCGCTCTGCCCTTCCCTTCTGGGAGATGAGCAGTTTACGTGCCGATCACTACTAGGGGCAGGTACGTGAGGCAAAGAAGGTAGTATAACGACCGAACAGTGACCGATCTGGTCCTCCAGGTCGTGCCGTATGAAAACGACATGCGTGCCTTCTTTGATTTCGATTACACGTCGACAATGTAAGGCCACGGTTTTAGGTTGATTGCATTACTTTTTGGGAAAACAAGTACAAGCCCGGCGCTTCTGAGAAGCTGCTAAGATAGCGCTGCTGTTTCCCAGTAAGGTTTCCCATCGCTCGAGCGGGTTGGAATTGGGGGAGGGGCGGGTGTCTTGGGGTTTTTGCACTCCCCAGTTATGTGCGCGAGAGTGCCGTCTCCCCGGCAGAACGGACATGTGTTTTCGTGTTCTGCAGGGTACATTTTGTGCAGAAGCGCCGGGTGTGCGAGCGACCCTGCCTGTAAGCGGCGCAATATCGTCTGCTGCCGTCTGCTTAGTTGCTTGTGCGGCTTCTGAAGCCTCGTTCTACTTTCTTTGTATAGGCGGACGATCTCCTTATAACTCGTGACAGGGTGCGGTTGCTCTTCATCGGCCCGGATGGCTAGTTCTCGGGCTTAGTGGTCGGCGGTGGCGTTGCCTTCCACGAGCGAGTGAGCCGGGACCCACACAACAAGGAAAGCAGAAGGTTCGTTCACTAAAACAGCCCTCATAATATTACATTAGCTCAGAAGAAAGTCAAACCAAAATAGAAAAATAGAAACTCGAAAAGTGCCGTATTTTTTTATCCACACCCGATCAGCTACCCAGGCCATCCCCCCTCCCCCCCTCCCACTGAGCCACCCGACGCAGACACCGTTGCAAACCCTTCTGCACACTGAGAGCGACAAGTTTGCAGCAGAACCAAGGCCAATGAAGGCCGAGGAATCTTGAAAATGAGGCATACTGGGCAGGAGTGCCCGGCACATGAAAGTATCAGGCAGCCTCAGCAGAGTGCCTAAATAATCATTCCATAGTACAACGAGTGCCTTTGGGAAGGGTTCAACGAAGCTTCAACGAAGATTTGCGTTCGATAACGTGTCGTGGCCACGGTGGTAGAGCTGCGCTCTACCACCGCGGCTACGACACGTTATCTGGACATTTTAACGCTGCTATGGATCTGTGATGGTGACAACCACGTACTGTGTCCTACTTCGTTTCCCGACGGTGGCTCTTTCCCGTTTGTTTGTACTCATTACCGTTTCTTACGAGTATACCGCTCTGTGGCAGCTCCCCATTGTTCTTTAGTTTGTCTCTTTCCATTGCGTGGATTTTGTTTAAGCTTCGGGTAATATAAACATAGTCTTGCTTTCAGAGTTTCCTCTTGTGTATTATTGTTCATGAACCTGACAAAGGTTATTGCTTTGGCAGGGACAACTTGGGCGGCAGCAGTTGCAGGTCCACGATGTAAGGGAACCTCAACGATACGTTGCCATTGAAAGCGCTGGCTCGGTAGAATTACTGCTTCTTTGTGGATAAAACATTCTAAAGCGAGAATCAGCGCCACGAGCGGCGCGTAGCCTTTGCAAAAGACAAGAGACCAACTGCTCAATTAATCACGCGCCAACGACTAAATTAAGGGGAAATATTTATATAGTTGCAGCCAAGGGCGTCCGCAGAAATTTTTGCAAGGGGGGGCATCCATTAGCGGGGGGGGGGGGGGGGGGGGTGAGGGTACAGTTAGATAGCACCAAAAAGGCGCTATTTGTGGTTACAAAAATACAAACAGCGAATTAGAACCAGACTTGGAGGATATATATTGGATTTTATTACCGAACACAGAAATAAAGTTAATAAAGAAATTGCGAAAAGTTAGTGTCACTTCGTAAAGAGAGTGGCCAGTCTCGCTGCGTGAGGGTTCTCGACTCACGCCAACTGATCACCAGCACACAGCACAATACATTCACATACATAGAACTGCACTCCGTCAATCTTCCTTGAATAGAAGCTGCAGACGCCTCGGGTTTTTCTGGGCAAATTGCGAGATGACATGTGTGATGAAGTCTGTTGACATGGCTCACGCAATAAAGATACTACTTGCCTCCCTGGCTTTCAATGCAGGTCAGGCGTGCAGGCGTTTTGAGGGGCTGATTTATAGGTTTTGTTTCGGGGCTTGGGTGGTGCCGACATTTTGCAATTCCGAAGGAAAGGGTGTACAAGGTGATGGGACGGCACGGGAGAATGTTACACTCTCCCTACTAGGTGTAGCGGTGAAGATTTTTTGCTAGATATAGCTGCAGCTTTGTCCGAAAACTGAAGTTCTTGCGGTAAGACTGCATAAATCTATATTTTAGAGAGAAAAAAAGAAATGTCAAACCTTT
Source organism: Haemaphysalis longicornis (assembly GCF_048455015.1). Taxonomy (NCBI): domain Eukaryota; kingdom Metazoa; phylum Arthropoda; class Arachnida; order Ixodida; family Ixodidae; genus Haemaphysalis; species Haemaphysalis longicornis. Next base: position 83,581,953 of record NW_027526422.1, on the reverse strand, counting down.
CAGAATTGTTCACTATCTTCAATAGCTAGCACATGCAGTCTGTTTCACTGCCGTCACATGACCAGCAATGTTAGTCAGTAGAGAGTTTTTTAGCATAGCGTTACCGTGTTTACGTTACCGTTTGCCGTGTTTGCGGGAGTCGACTGCGCAGCGTGAGAGTTACCGCGAACGGTAACTTACCGGCCCAGGCTTCACCTTCGCCAGCGGCTTCCGGCAACACGGTAAACAGTACGCAAACACGGTACCGATATGCTAAAACTGCCTAGTGTCTAAAGTGCAATGTTGACCGCAGTCCTGAAGGGCGTTCCATACGGATACGCAGGACCTGAGTGTGCTAATCATTTGAGTAGCTTGGATTGTTGCTCTAGTTGGTTCATGTACATAATTAGAAAAAAACTTTGCGCTATAGGAAGGGACAAAGGAGAGAACGTCGGTGTCGTTCTCTCCTATCTTCCGTCCTTCAGGGCAAAGTTTTTTTAATTATGGGCCAACCAAGCTGTGTAGCTTTTTTGTGGTGCATAAAAATATCCGAATTTCCAAGGGGGCGCAGTTGCCCCCCCTTTCCCCCCCTTCCGGACGCCCATGGTTACAGCCACCTGTTGCGGTAATCCAAGCTCGGCGACAAATAACGCGCCGCTCTTGGAAAACTATTGGAGCCCTCTCGATACTTTCGATACTCCCGTTGCGTCGGACATGGTGTTGTCCAGTAAGGGTGTCCCGTGTCGTTGAACGTTGAGCTGACCTTCCTCTGGTGATGAGTTTTTTTCGATACTGGTTGCGAGCCTCCAGTGCCACGTCGTGATGACGGCTGTCATCATAGAGTATCATATACGCCCTTAGCTTACCACGTACACAAGAATATCCATTTGGAGAGCACAGAGAAGCCCAAAGCATCGCGCTGAAAGCCAACGCTTAAGTATTCCCGATTTAAAGGGCGACTGGTATTTAAGAAGGAAAAAAAGGTGCAATGTATTCGCGTAAAATAAAAAAAAGGAAACTGGTGTTCACAATTGCTTATCTTGTTTACAAACACAGCTGCCTGGTTCATGTTCTTTTTTTTTTTAGTTGCCGGCCTGTCCCAACCCCTCACACATGCGACGACTGGCGGAAAGGACACGGATGGGTGACAAGATCCAACGCATCCCGTACTAAGGTTGCCTCCCGCTGGGGGGGGGGGGGGGGGGTGTCGCAACACTAGAACCTTAGCTCGATCCCATGAAATTTATTTACCTCCCTCGTTAGGGTGCCCTTTCGGTCAATGCAAGAGAACGCATGGGTAAATTTGTGTGCTCTCCTCCATGCTTCACCACTGCAGCCGATACCCAGCGTACGCGGGACTATCGTTTGCTGTGCATGTGTCCCCAATTATCCGTTGAGCGAGCAAATCGGTCCAGCCCCCTGTTTTGTGTACGACGTGGAGGCAAGCCTGAAATCTGTCACTTGGTTGTCTCATGGGACAACAGTGATGTTCCGACTTTAAGAAGTGAGATTTTGCTGCTCCTTCTGGAGGGAAAAATAATTTAGCCTCTAAGCAGAGCAAGATACTCTAGCTGTATATTAGCGTTGTGATGTCTATATTTTGGATTTTCGGTTTGACGTCCTTCTCTTTCTTTCCGAGATATTCTTCGTATTTTGAATCAAAGTTTTCTTTGAATTTCTCTTATTGAATATTGTTTCTAGCATTTCCTTGCGTCTCGGTTTCAATATTTTCCCCCTCTCACTGTTTACTCCAGTACGCCCTGAATTCACCCCACACTACTGTAGTCATCTCCATCTGGTGTAGCAAGCTCTGGCGTAGCAAGCTCTGGCGTAGCAAGCTCTGGCAAGCTCTAGCAAGCTCAGGGCTGACCTTCCCAGTTCAGATTAAAGAACCACCCCTTTCCCTCTCGCCATTCTGTGCTTCTGACTTTAGTTTTTTCCCCCTATTCTTTTGTTACGCGCTACTCAAAAATTAAGAGCGAAACAATTGATCACGTATACAGCAGGCAATGACAGCGCCGTCGGTACTGCCCAACTGACAACAAAAAACCGCAAAAGAATCGAAAAAAAAAAGAACTGTTGGAAGGTAACTGAGATATGCCTGAAGCAGACATAAATGCGAGAAATATAAAGGAACGGCTAGATTTCTAGCGCTTTGTTTTTCGCGCACGACGTGTTTTAGGAATGGTAGGATCAAAACACAATACTGATCACTTGACCCCAGATAATAACGATGTGCCCTTCATGACTACCTCTATGTTAGATGAAATGTTATCTATGGTCCATTTCGGTGAGCACGTCTGCCTCTTCTCGCTCCCGCAGGCCCTATTGCTTTCCCCAGCTAATACAAGCCTGCCACTTCCTGTACGCACCCAACGCCATCTACTCCAAAAAGATCCCCCGCTGCTCGGCCTCAGTGGTCCAACGGATAGAACAACGGGTTTTAAAGGGGCCCTGAGATGGATTTCAAGGTGGTTTTGTTTGTTTGATGAGGAGGGTGCAAACACAAAATACAGGGTGCAAAACACAGAGGAGGGTGCAAAGAATTCTTTCGGATACAGCAGCCAAGCGAACAAATGAAACTGATGCAACTCACATATACCAGAAACGGAGCGCTGAGCGCTCGCATCGCGCACGTCGTTGCTCCTGCGCTCACTGTATCCTTCCGCCAAGAACAGGTGATCGTCGAGCCGGGTGTGTAAACGCTTTAAACTTCGGTATAACACAAATATCTGGCACGGCTTAAACGGAAACGGACACGAAAGATGTTTTTTGTAGCTTTCTGGCGTTTTTACGCAAGGAAAAAAAAATGCTTAAATCAATGTCGGACTAACACATCACAGATTAGTTCAAGAAATAGCCGTTGCGCTTCGGTACGATGGACCCCCCAAAAAACCCATCTCGGGGTCCCTTTAAGCCGCGCAGTCTGGGTTGGAGCCCCAGGAATACAAAAAATGTCGTTGATCCATCTTCCATAAGAACCGGTAAAACACGAAAGTGAAATGAGCCGGAGCAGTTGCATGCTTATTGTGCATCGATATGAACTTGCACGTCGCTATTTATATTTAGTCAATATGGCACCGTTATACGCATCAACTTTAGACACTGGGTAGCACGCGCAAGACCATTGCATAAATCAGACTGAAACCACAGGCGCTCGCAAACCGTCCGTGCGAACGAAATCAAACGGGTTGTCAGCGAATCGTTTGGTGAACACACAACGAATCGTTTGGTTTGGTCCGCTGCAGCGAAAGGAGCAGCGGACCGTGCCACGAGCGCGATATTCGAAAGTCGGCCTCCATCTTACTCCGTGGTGGTTGCCTTACAGGCTTCTCCGCAGGCCACACTGCGCGTCATCCGTGCGCTGGCATCAAGGCGCCAACTGTCAGAACTCATTTGCGTCATGATGCACTACTTCGCTTCGCCTCTCCTAGACAGCGGCACCATCTGAAGGGAAGGAAGGCGCGTTTGTCGCCCTGCCGACGCGTCTGTTCATTGCGCTGTCGGGAGCGCGTTTTGTACCTCCCGTTGCGGCGAAGCAGTTCGTGGTTCAAATCCAGGCGTAACCGCGTCAATCGAAGTTTTGTTGCGTGAGCTGCACTGGCCGAGGTTGAGCAGTTTCGCGTGGCTCCTGGAGAGCCGTGCTGCACATGCGCGAGGAGCAGTGACGTCACACGGCGCACAGAACGTTGCTCGCTGCCCGGCGTCTCTCACACACCCCACGCGCGCAGCGTCTTCGCCGATCTCCATTCCGCACGTGGAGACCCGGTTCACTTGATGATCATGCGAGGGGCGGCCGGGTGTGGAACCGATGGCTCGTGCGTCGCAGTAACACCGGCGTGCCAGCCTAGCTCTGGGGCGATTGGTGACGCTGCGCCGGAGCCGCTTGATAAATGACACATGTGTCACATAATGCGTATACTGTGTGTCTGTGTGTCATTGAAGCAGCAGTAAGCATGATAATCAAGCTAATCCTAGCCAACCAGGAAATTTAAGAATAACCAGCTGAACCTTACCTGAGCTCACGCTTCGTATATCTTGGCATAGCCGAGCATACAGCTAATTTTTTTTCTGGCGATGTCATTTCCGTGGCGGATATGACGTGAGTCAAATCTTCGTGGACCCCGGCATAAAACACTTTCGTGTTAAAGCTTTTGCAAGACCCGTGTAAATGTTTAGACGCATTCTTCGGATCATTTTAAGTGCAGAGCACTTTAGGCGCTCGCCTTATCGCCGTAGCTCGCTCGCTGGACCCAAGTAGAGCAACAAGGCGTTCCGTTGTAGCGCTGTCGTCGCGGCGTACCCTAGAGGCTTCGAAAGTCAAGCGAAAGTCAAGAAAGTCATAAGCGTTCGAAACACGGGAATCGCTGGCGCTTGTCCTGCATCTCACCGTTGTTTAGCGAGGAAAACTGCAGGTACAGTTGAGGCAAATTACGTAATTAACTGGCAGTGCCCGCGTTCGTTTAGTGAGGAACGCTCTTTGGGTTGGTTTTTACAGTTTCTACCAAAAAATCGGCTGCGAAGAAAAAAAAAATGGCGCATTCGAAATGGCGGAGAAAGGCTCCACGCGCAAGAAGAAAATGGTGCGTTCGAAATGGCGCGAAACCGCTCCACCACACGAAATTAAAGCAAGCACAAAAAGAACAGAACTACCACTGGCGCAGTTTCGGGCAGGGGGCGCGCGAGCACTGGGAATGCGGGAAATTTGAATTGCATGTGGTGGTAGCAGTGAGCGGATAACCATGGTACAGCCCATTATGGCGAATCACTGCTCTGCACTTCCGACAGCTTTCCCAATAAGTGGAACGGCTTTAATTTTTTCTCGTAAATAAGGTGGTTTGATATCTTTAAGGTCGGTTTGGGGGCGGGTTGCTGCATATCTCCACGCTTAATTAACGCTGTGAGTCGCACCAAAAGTGTCTGGCTTGTACCTACCTCGGAACGGAATATCGCCTCACGTAGCTGATAACGTGAAGTATTGTGAATTGTAGTTGCGATTGGCCTTCCTCAAGTGTACTGCTCGAAAAGGCAGTCGCGTTCGTATACTTCGACCCCACCGTAGCATGGTTTATTACTGCTCGCGATCATTTCCATGCTACTATGTTGGTCTACATGACGCTAAAAAGTCAGAAAGCTGTGCGGGTTCCGAAACGCCTGGTACCTTCTACCGCTGGCCTTTTAGTTACCTTCTGAATGACGCATTGTAACTTTCTATAAATGTGCGTCACGTGGGAAGCGCACTGGCCAGGTAAAATCAATTTTGAGTACCGACTTAGAATTAACTAAAGAAGGTGATATACCGCGCAGCAGACGTGGTTCTGGCTGTTTTACAACCTTTTATTAACAAATGAATAGCACATATAAATCCCTTATTTTGTATTTTACCATACCAGCGAGAATTATTGAAATTCTTGAATAAGAAAAAATTGTGTTTCGGAGTAACCTTGAAACTAGAAAGTTAGCCGTTGATGAGAAGCAAATTCAAACTCTTATGGGGACTTTGAGGCCAGCATGTGGTCTCTCACTCGGCAGCCGTGAGTAAGCCTTCGGAACATATGTGGAGCCGGAAGTAACCATTTTGCTCAAGAAAAAAAAACTTGCCTGACTTGTGGGTATCTTTGATAATTCAATCACTTTGAGGTGGCTTGTCCCCTTCCTTACTGTTCTTCTGGAAATCATTGCCAAGAGAATGGCCCCCAAAAAGTGTCATGTCGAGAGTGCTCATATCTACCTCTTGCCTACTACGAGGGGTACTTTTATAGAATCCTAAATGAGAGCAACTTCTTTGACTTTGCAGTGACGATGCTATGATGTCTCACTCTACGACGTAATGTGTCTGGCTGACACTATTTCCAGCCTCGGTGGAATAGAGGAGCATGAGTGAAATAATTGTGCGCTGCAGTGACGTACGGTGCAATACGACGACGCATATTTCGTCAGAGCCTTTATTTTCGCACATGACCCAGCGCTGTTCACCTCGTTCCGAAGGACGAACAATTTCCTAGACCATTATTCTCTCGAGGAACATGTACCGGTGAGTCGCCGCGAGCAGGCGTCATGATATTTAGTCAATCGTAATTGATGACTCGGCGCACACGATGACGCCCTTGTCTCCCTTAATCTTGAACTTGACTTCGGTTTTTTTCTGGGGTGAGGAAGAAGAGAAAGGAAAAAGAAAGCTGGGTGAAATAAAAGCAGCAACTAGGAACCAATCTTTTTTGAACACAAAAACTGATTTCGACGGTCTACTATGAAGCGTTGGGTTATGTGACACCTTGTGTACATAAGGTACAACTTCAAAGGTTGCAAGGAGGCATGGTTTTCCGCTGTTTTTTTTTCAGCGCCAAACAAGCTTGCGCAGCTTTGCCCACGCACAACCAAGCCGCCAAAGAGAAAGGCAGGATGCTCAAAGGAGCATGCCCCTCTGTATGTGCAGCGCGCAAAAGAAGTAGTGTACAACATTCAATTGAAATGCAGCAGGTCGTACATAGGGCAATCCGGCCGCTGCCTTAATGACCGGTTAAGGGAGCATGCGCAAAATTTAAAGCAAGCTGGTGGGTCCATCTTTCGTCTCACTGAAAAAAAAGTGCACAGCGTGTGAGCCGATGTTTCGCCACGCCAAGATTCTAGTCAGAAGCCGGGACCAAACAGCCCGTGAACTCTTTGAGGCCTACCACATAAAAAAAGGAGGCGATTGTGTTAGCGATACTTCTATATCTTTGTATGCCTGCAAAATCAGTTGGTTTGACACTGCCCTCACGCATCCTCCTAATGTGTTTAGTAAAGTTCTGCGCACAGCTCATCTGCGCATCTTCCTTCTCTCTTTTCCTATATATATATATCGTTGCACGTCATGGCATTAAAATCAAGTGTTAGTTAGCGCCGGTCCTGTCCTCATTCTTCTGTTTGCCCATTTTTAGCGCTAAAATCATGTCGCAAAGCGCAAACCAACTAGCCCAGCAGAAAGTCCTTCTTAAGTGCTCGTGAGTGGTTGTTCGGTGATTGCGGAAGACGGTAGGGCTCGACGATCTACTTGTGCCGCCTCCCGCAGTTTCACTGGAGGCTCATTAACAGAAATGTTCAGCACAGAGAATGTACATATGGCACATTCTTCACCCGCTCCCCTTGTGCCGACAAAAGCGAAATGCTTTACGATGCACCAGAAACGCACTGGCGCTGCTGAAGATCGACACAAAAACAAAGAACGCAAAAAATATGTAAAACTAGTTGCGTACAATGATGATAATCTGCCTACCTCAGGCTTTGAAATCCACCAGTAGGTCTGCATCCCCACAGTGGACCAAATCAACCAATCATTCATAAGGCTTGAAGGTAGCGAAGCTGGACGCAACAGTAGCGTGATTCCTCTTTTTCACCTCACGGCGTTGTCGCCGCTGTGCGAGCGAACACAGCTGGATGTTCGTCCTACTCCTTCGCGCATGGCTTTGCGCCCACGTCGCCTTCATTTGACGCGCGCACTTATCGCTGCGACGGCGGCGTCCTCGTCTTCCTCCGCCAGGTGGCGGAACGGGCACGCGCGCTTCTCCGTCCCCTCCTCGCCTATCCCTCCCCGCCATCGGGCGCTGCTTCAATCCGGGCGCTTGCGGAAGGAGGTTTGGTTTGACCTCTAGCTCTCAAGGTGAAAACTGGTCACCCCGCGAAGACGCCCGACGTAGCGTACTGTAGCTTTCGCTACAAAATGGACTGCGCTGTAACTTCACGTAATGTAGGTGTGGCGTTTTGCATTGCGTGACATCCTAGCGCGGACCCAAATGTCTTGCTTTTAAGTCATATGTCGGACTATTAGCCTCCAGCCGCGCTTACTAGTACACCGCGATTGGTTCTTGCGCGTATTGTGGCGAAGCACACCCGGGGAAATTGCGCAGAACGCAGTCAGCCGTGGAGATCGTTGGTGGTCTAGGATAATCCTTTCTCCTCCCCGAGGCAAAGCTACAATCAATTTCATTTCGTGGGCTCGACTTGCTCAAGAAGTAAAGAAATAGCGTTCTTCTAGGCTATTACGCCCACATTTTGCAGTGTGTATTTTTATTTTTGAGTAAGCGCCCACGCTAAGCAGTTTGCATTTGAGTAAACTCGACAACGTCCCGTAATAAAGTGGAGTGGGACGAGGGGACTTGGCAACATGGAAGTCCCACGTTACGACAACGATGGAAGCAATTAGGTAACTTTGATTTATCTAAATCCGCTCTCACCCTCTCTCAATGTTTTGCGATCCATCGTGCATCGCATGGCGTTGTCGCACGGGAAACAAAAAAAGGGGGGGGGGGGGGGCGGGGAGCAGCCGCGCCTATCGCTTGCTTGTAGCTGCTTTAGATTTACCTTCCTCTTCGTAGGTTACCGCATGCATGCACGCTCGCGCCTAGTGTTTTTCGAGTATCAGCCGTGGCCCATGCCCAGGAAGTGTGTCTGAGCTACCTAGCAGAACTTCACACAGAAGAAGCAGACGCCAGCGTGGTGGCTCAAACAGGCCACCACTCTAGTGGTACGTGGATACACTTTCAAGCATTCGGTGACGGAACTTACGAATGGCACCACAGATGGGATGCCGGCTTTCAGGACGGCGGTGAAGGTTTCGCCCTTGCTGATGGGGCACTGCAACGCGTACGAGCAGAGGTTCGACTTCAAACCCGGAATGGACATCCAGAAGAACCACATTTTCATCTCGGCGTCCAGTACAGCCGTTTTACTGTCTTGGTCTGCGTTAAGACAACAAAAGGCATGCGAAACACGGACATTTTGTCACTCTCCGGGTCGAAATGGCAGTTAATTTCTTCTAGCTGACCTAAACGCAGTCGGCTCGAGAAAACACTTGTTCAACGAATTCTTTTTCGGACTACGCTGCTCAGCTTGACTCGTCCCGAGCCGATACCTTGTTCGATTGTTATAACGGGGCTCTAAATGAAGTTCCACTCGCCTGCATTCCAAAAATGCACTGCCTCAATCATTTGCAAATATTTTAAATCCCACGTGAAAATTTCGAAATACGCGGCCACAAATTTCGGTGCAAATATTTCGACGCTGTTCATTTTTGCGAGACTATATCATGGGCTTCATCAATAAGTGCACGGTGCATCCCAAGTTTTCTTTTTTTATCTCCCCCAACTTGAACCCGCCGCGGTGGCTCAGTGGCTAAGGCGTTGCGCAGCTGAGCACGAGGTCACGGGTTCGATTCCCGGCCGCGGCGGCCGCTTTTCTGATGGAGGCGAAAAGCAAAAACGCCCGTGTGTACGAGATTTCGGCGCACGTTAAAGATCCCCAGGTGGTCGAAATTAATCCAGAGCCCTCCACTATGGCGCGCCTCATCTCCTGAGTGGCGCCGGCGCGTTAAACCTACAATCAATCAATCAATCAATCAATCAATCAATCAATCAATCAATCAATCAATCAATCAATCAATCAATCAATCAATCAATCAATCAATCAATCAATCAATCAATCAATCAATCAATCAATCAATCAATCACTCATCTCCCCCAGAGCCGGTAGCTGAGCACTGCAGAGGGAGAAAAAGTAATTGATTTTTGCTACAGGGGAACTTGCTCCATATGGGTGTCTTTCTGTTTTTCGCTCACGCCAGAATACCGGGACTTCGTGCGTGCGCGGCAGGACTGATTGGAACTTCGATCTGCCGTTAACGGGGACCTTGTTTACACATCGGGTGCTCTAGAGCTGTATTTGATGGAAAGAGACGGGACATTTCTGTGAGGGGTAGGGACTTCTTGGGGTTAGAGGGGATGGGTGGGGCGGGGTGCCGTTGGACGCTTTTGATGGATGTGGTATGAGGCACCGACTTCCTTTCGCTGTTGAGTGGGGTGGGTGCCGGTTTTGGGTAGTGCTGTTCTCCGCCGACCGGAGCAAGGGCCTCCTTTTTTTGTTTTGTAACTTGTTGGCTTTACTTCTAAAAGACTTTGGAGCCTCGGCTTCCTGTTCATTTATTTTTTCATTGGCTTTATCCTGCTATAGCTTAGCTGGTGCAGGTTTGTTCCCGTATTTATTTCGTTTTTTGTTATTTTTAGCGAACGTTTATTTCTTAGTTCTTAGTCGGGAATCGAAACCCCGACTACGTGCTTGCTAGCGCAACGCCTTAGCCCATGAGCCACCATAGCGGGTACGGTGCTTATATGGGTGCCTGTGTGCGTCTGCACATGTGAAAGTGTATGTGTGACGTGAGTGTGTGTTCTTTTCATACGCAAACAACTTCTCGATTTATTTTTTTATACCAACGTGCTTTAAATTTGATCAGTGGGACTTCAATGTCTGACATTACACAGATGGTCAGTCTTGCTGTCAGCGTGATTCCCGCTAGCCTCAGAGTAGATCAGTTACAGCACACAATTTAAGTCGAAAAGTGCCAGTTCTTCAAGATAAAAACTGGACGATTTCGTTTAATTCTGAAATGTGCCGCTGTAAAGCCGCGGAGCACTTACTCGACAATCCAGTGAGCTGAACCTTGATTCTCGAGTCACGCTTGACGACGCAAGGGTCAGAGTCGCACGGCTCGAGTTGCAAGGCCTGTATCTTAGCCTTGCTTCCTGCAGAAAGAAGATTTGAGAGAAGTGCTCGCCTCACAGCACGCTGAACACGTCACTACACATACAAAAAAAAAACTGTGTGATTCCTCTGTCATAGGAATCGGTAAAACACGAAAGTGAAATGTTCAGCGAAATCTGCACCTGAGCATGATCTGCGGGTGGGCTTGGCTAGCGACGTCGTGCTGGCTGGTCGCTTCGGCAAAGGTGCACTGGCGTCCTTTTCGTGACGAATATGACGTCAGTGAGATCTTAGTGTATCCCGGGATAAAACACTTTCGTGTTAAAATATAAAACACGAAAACGAACAACCCCAAATATAACGTACTCTTTAGTACTAAATGTTGCTTCCCCGCAAGAAGACCCTGTGTGCTGGGGTGCACCCTTTACCGGCCGCTTGCTTCGTTGTACTGCCGTCACTTCCGTGACGAATATGACGTAAGTGAAATCTTCGTGAATCCCGGAATAAAACACTTTTATGTTAAAAAAAATGTCGCAGCCTGCACCAGTGGTGCAAGGCTGGAGAATCAGCAGAGTTGGGTGCCGATCTAGCTTCTTCCCCACTGGGATCCGCTGTCAGGGTGGGGACCGACGAGCGCGGTACTCGGAATCTCCCGCTTTTCGCTGCCATTAAGCCTTTAGGCGCGAGTCGATAGTCGAGGTTGGATCTTTGCCGTCTCATATGTTCTCGAGAAGCGACGCGATGGCGATCTCGCTGCGCTTGTTCTTCATAAGTAGTGACATGCTTCTTCGACCGACCCATGTTTTGCGGGAGTCTAAACGATGTGCTCGGCGCGAAGTCACGAGGCGCTGTATGTCGCCGACGCACCATCTTTTATGCCGCGCGCTCCCCGAGTAGAGTTGAGCCCGGCTGCGAGGCTAGATCTCGACGCTGCTGGAAGGTGGGCCTACGTAGAGTTTGAGCCCTGCTGGTAGGCTAGGCCGGGAGGCTAGCGCGTGTCCTACGCTGTTATTTGACGCACGGTGCTTCAACTTGCCAGAGGGCACCGCGCGCGTCTGTTTCTCAGCATTTTTTTTACCTTGCCACGGACAAAGCTTAAGCTTAACCAGGTCCGCTGTTAGAATATTGAAAACCACATGGTATACGAAAGCGCGTCTATTCTCCGCCTCAAACTGAGTCGAATCAAATTCCAACCTCGTCAGATATTCGATCGTTGTCGTCTGAGTTTATAATCTAATGATGATAATGCGCTTGAAGTATTTCGCACGTACCCACCCCTGGGGTATTGGTAAGGGATAAAGTGTTGACTTTGCACCTGCGCTTGATGTGCCTTTGTGCAAACCCATTGGGTAGGTTGGCTTTCGTGGAGTGCGTTCTTGGCCTAACGATTTGGATTTTAGACTGATTTTGGGCAATCAAGACACTGGCTTTCAACCAGAAGAAAAGCTTCGCATTTCGACCACCTTTCACTTCACCCATGATCATCATCATCATCAGAGCAAGTTGACCTTCCTGCAGTGCGTTTTCGCGTACAGTCGCCATCAGTGAAGCAAAGAAAACTTCGCTTTAGCATGACTTGGGTCGATGAGAAATAATCAAAGGACTGAAAAAACTGGGTGCTTACGCCACAGTACACTATTAGTTTTGTCAGTTATACTTGTGCGCGCTTGGTTGCAGGCTGTAGTTGGAGTTAAATTATGAAATTGGGCGCAAAATTACAGCTGACATGTCCCCGATGTCATCCAATGCATCCAGTGTTAAAACGAACAGAGCACGCCAGCGAGCAAGCACTCATATCCATGTTTCTCTGCTTACCGTACTTCACGTAGGCATGTGTCATGTGTTGGTACGGGGAAATGTCTCTTCACACCAGATCACGTGGAGCAGTTTGCTTGACACAACGTGACCAAGTGGGCAAAAAGAAGTGCCTTACTTTCCGAAAAACCGGCGTTGTCGCTGTTGTCCGGTGCAGAAAATGGCTGCCGCTATAAAGATTAAATATAAAAAAAGGGACATCTAGACAAAATCGAAACCTAGGGAGGGGCGAAGCGTGCAGTGAATGAGTGTATTTGAAGATTGTAAGTCTCTCTTGCCACACGGCGCGCTCTGATTGAGCGCCGGAGAAGCGCCGGTGAGAGGAGCAATCACGCGCTTACAGAGGCGGTGGCACCCTCTCTCGCGTTGAACTAGATTAAAGCAGTTTGCATGCCCCATCTGCCCCAGTTTGGAGTAGTGGCAGGAGTCAAGGTGCGGTGAGGGCAGTGCAGTGCCCGCGCCTCGTCCTGTTGGCTCGTCCTCGGTGATCAACGAGGCCCCGGCACCAGGTATGCCTTTGCTTGTTTCGACCGACGACCCGACATGATTGAGCCTAACGTCGACGGCTGGTGGGTATTTGAGTGCAGTATAAATTATAACCCGTCAAGAAACTGCTTCTGCTTGTTCTTGACGATGCTGAAGCGGAAAGGAAGCGTTCCAGAAATCTTTAAATCATGTTAGTTTATTTTGAACCGGTTTTATCCATTATGCACTTTTCTTTTAGTACGCGTTACGCTCTTGCGCGAGGCGTTGGAAAACGAGTGCCCTGGTGTTTTAGTACTGTGGCTACAGGAGACGCCGACAGCTTGAGCCCTTAAGGGACTTCGCCCCTAAAACATCTGAATTCGTGTGGCGATGGTTCCCAAGTGAGGGTACCGGGAACCCAAGGTGCCTGCCTGGATGTTTTAATGGTTCCGCAAAACGCTCCCCAAAACTAAGCCTTCCCCCTCTCACTCACACCCCCATTCTTGTTTTTATGATCTTTGCACCTAATGTCAAGCTCATAATAATATTTCCTGTCAGTATCCCGGCTCCCCGACTGTTGTGTATATATCCATTGTGCTTTTCTACCTTACTCAATATTACCTCACTTACTTACTTGTATTGTTATATATATAAGTTATTCTGCACCAAGTTACACTGACGTAACTATTGTCTTCATGCTTCTTGTGTAGATTGCAATATGCGTTCAAGAGACCTTGCGTGTGTTCCTTTTTTCTGTTTGTTTTCGTGATATGCTCATGCACTGTTTCACCGAAATGTTTGTGAAGTGCTGCCTATATGCACTGCTGCTAACCCTTGTGTAAGGGTCTGGGACCTAGCCAGGTACCGGTGTGCATCTTTTCGTCCCCTTCCGTGGGTTTTTCTGTAATTCAAAAACTAAAAAAAAAACTTGCAATTTCAAATATTTGCGAAAACTTTCCTGGCATGTACATTTCTCTTCTACGCGAAGCATGCGTTTTAAACTCGGCTTTTCGCTCAAAACGCCAGCAGGGCGGAAAATCCATGCACGCAAAAGGCAGGCTTATAATATGTGCTTGGTTCATACATCTCGTGTAGCTAGGCGCCTTGGCCAGGCTAACCTCAGTATCATTAAAGACTATTCTGTCTCTTGGGTGACCTAAGCTGCAGGGGCAAATTGTTTGACTAATATTAGGACACTTCTGTCACTTCTGCGTGCTCACAAGGGATCCCGGCACACTCGTGGTCGATAACCACGGCCGTATGGGAATCGAACCCAGGCCTTTAGAGTAGGAAACGAGTGCGTTCCCACCGCCTACATCAGAATGTTGCCAAGGGTGAAATAAGAGTTAGCCTAGTGAATGCGTCGCTGACGTCATATCACGTGACAGGCGAACGTGACGGCACGCGAGTAAAACAGGCGCACCCCAGCCGCGGACAACTCTGATTCTGGCGAAGCTGTGGCTTGAAGTATCGCCGGTCTGCCTGTCGTATTGATTGACGCCTGAAGACGAAGAAACGTGAGCGAAGAAAGAGACTCGATGTAGGAGTAAAAAAGTCCGATAGGTATCGCCAGAGAAGAGATGATGCCCGGAGAATTGTTTCTATGGCGCAGCCCTTTGTCGCCCGCCCCTGGGCTCAGCCGCGTCGTCGTCTTCGTGACCAAGCAAACGATGGGAAGACCGACGAGTGAAAAAAGCAAAGGAGGAGAGTCTCGCGAAGTTGGGAATGGAGGGTGGTGCGCAGTGGCGGCGCGAGCCAGCGCTCTCCGAAAGTGTGCGGTGGGGGTGGGGCGGAGGCAGTATGCTGTGCCCGCACGGGGCGCTCGTCTGCGCTACGTTTGGCGAAAACGTGGGGGGGGGGGGGCGTGTGCGTAACAATGATGTGCGTTCGCTTAAGACGCAGTTCGCGGTCCCTTCCTGAGACGCACTTCGCGCCGCCGACGCAGAGGCTCATCATCGCTGCCGTCGAGAGAACCCACGAGTGAGTGCTGCCTCAGCGCACTGCTGTGTCGCCCACATATCGCATTAGGGAATATCGCAATCGCCAGCCAATGTTTGACACCAGGCCACCCTCCAGATCTTTTTAGCCACTAGATGGCCTACGCGTACGTTCTTGGTAGAAATGAGCTTCGGTAGAAATTCTGTTTGCAAGATGCCCCACCAGGTATTTGTCACCGTTTCTGATTCCAGTCGAGATAAAGTATATAACCCATCATGAATTTTTCTTCAGCCTTCTTCTCGTTAAATTTACATAAAACCCCGTAAAATTGCATATATTTTTCAGTAAAATACTCGAGGCCGGATGGTTATGCTTTCCACTTCGAAATACGCGGGTTACAATTACAAATTCCGAAAAGTTCTGCACGTAATTTTGAATGTAGGTTCGAAGCCGCTGAGAGAATTTCCTTGCCCGCCATATTACTACGGCTTCACTGTTTCGGGCACAGTCTAAACTGTTGGGAACGTTTTAGACACACCTTTGTCATTTTCAGTAAAAGCATACCGGTTTTAGTTCGGCGCATGTCTCTGTCTGGCTATGCATAACTACTATAGGCTGCTCTCGACAAAATGGAGAGCTATTCGAATCAAATGATCGTCGAAAACAGATCGCTACTGTGTACGTCGAATTAAGCAGGGCTTTGCGAATTATTAGCTTTTATTTCATTTCTGAAGCTCTCCATGCGTGGTAAGAACGCCTTTTTTTTACCTATCAAAAACTGTCACGGGTGGTGATTTTAACTGGCTAACTAATTTACTTTTATTGTTCCTCATGTAGCGCATCACAGTAGCACAATTCTCGCGCTCTCCAATTTTCTTTTGTTAATCTATATGAAGTCATGTGAAGCATTTACTGCCTTCCCCTGTTTTAGGCAGAGGATGTCATGAGTTTCGAGGAAATTCGACGCTTTACTGAATGCAGTTTTTCTCAAAGAAAAGGGGATGCTTACAGTGACTTGTACGACATCATCAAGCCTAATTTAACCACCGTGAAAAGTCAAGTATTAAGCGCGTGCGCACTTTTTCCACACTACAGAAAACGTGGCGCTTACTCTCATTTCGAAATTCACTGTTATTCTACAGCTTCTTGGAGCCTAATTTCGTCCCTCCAGTTAAGCATGAGAAGCAGCGATCTTTTGTGCACATTCAGCGTACGGGTGCCACACATATGCATGCGTGAAGTTGCGTACCCACATGTTTGTTGTAGAGCGTTTGAATGCGTCACGGTTGTCCAGAATCACCCGAGTAAACATAACGATAGGACCGCTGATGAAGTTAATATGCAAATCCCATCGGTGGCCTTGTCGCTATATTTGTTGTGATCAGTGGCCGTGACTCTGTGTACTTGTGATTTGTTCGCTCGATAATCATGCTCAAAAGTCGAGGTGAAACCACAAAGATAAGCGGTGGTGCGGAACAAAAAAGTGCTTCGTGTGTATAATTATATAAAACAAAACTGTTGCCGCCAAAGCATCAAAAGCTTGTCTGGCCCTGAACGGATCCAGGATCCAGCTCGGGCTTCGAAAAGCATTTCTCATTTCGCTGTATATTGACCCTATTTTTATTTCGTTTTTACCCTTTCCAGGCACCTAAATGTCTCTGCTTATTTTTTTGCTTTCTTGAGCTCTCTGGTAGTCTGTTCAAGCCTCCGCTTTTGAATTTTGTGACAGACAGCTTTATCATTCTCATCTGCTATTGAGTGTTCATACTTCTAAGGTACACATGCCTACCCACCAGTGTACTCTTGTACTCTAATCGCCCAGTATGAGCGCCCAGTGCTAATCGGCTGACGGCCCTCTGGCTCATTTCTAAAAACACGATGGCCTCTCATTTTAAGCATCGTACGGCATTCGAAAATGTGAGCCCCACGCAATTATACCTTTCCGAATCCCTCGTACAACCTTGTACTTATTGTATCTTCCTTATGTTATGTGTTTCATTATGAACGTGTTTAGCAGTCTTCAGGTGTTTTTCATAAACACTGTGGTAGCGCTATCTTTCGTTACGCCTATAAAAATTTGCACTGACTTACAAATGGCATGGCTTTCAGAGGAATCATTCGTGGCTGGGTATTGTCTTCATCAGTAAACACCCTAATCCCTGATTTCGGAAGGCTGGACATTAGTCCCGATATGTTGCTGCTTTACCATATGAATATCTGCAAATGTCTGTAAGCCTTCCGCGTCCTTCGCTGTTTACACTATGTCGTCTTTGCACACCAGACCTGAAAACCACTGTTAAAGCAGCCGTTCATACGTGGGCTACATTAATTAAACGCTAATTTTACTCTTTCCCAATCGTATTTCCATTCTTGCGTAGTATGAGCAACAGAGGTAAAAGAGTACATCTCCGTGTTAACACTGTATGAATGCACATTGTCTCTGTGCTCTTCTCAAGTAATTTCCGCCTTGATATTCATATGTTGGATTCAGAAGCTGTGACCACACAACCTATGGTAGGAGAAAGTGCAGCTGACCCTAAAAGCTTACTAAACATGTGCGCTGTTTTGATACAATGGCCATGCTGACCAGATCTATTGTAATTAGCTCATTCAAAATAGCTGCTTACCACAGTCCTTGAATTTAATGTTGCGAAGTTGTCCAGCGGCAAAGCCGACGACCAGGAGGGCGACAACGTAGCGAATCATGGTGGCTGGAGTGGCCCGCATTTCCTTTCCCGTCCAGGATATGCGTTAGTTTGGTGCTCCCGTGCGGTGTCTGCACCTCTGATGGCCTCACGCAAGACCATGGCTTTAAATACCGCGGGCTGTGGGAGGCACCTGTCACAGGACGCATTCACGAAGCTCTGCAAAGTGCGATATGAACTCTGCGGTGTTGATTTACTTCCTCATTGCTTCATTATCGCAATGGAATACCTTGGGAAATAACCATCGTATGACACCTCTCACGCACGTTCCTCTCGGAGTGTGCGTATGGGACGTCCGGCACAAGAAGGAAAAAAAAAAATGCTTAGATGTTCTTATCGCAAAAAATAGGGTCCCGTTGTCTGGACCCTATTTTTTGCGATAAGACCATCGCAATCTATCGTGAGGCCATTTGGCTGTGGTATACCTTACGGTGCCATGCAATGAACAGAATACCGGTTCGCAGGCTTTTTTAATTGCCAAATAAGGCTATAAGGCGTTTGCGAGAGATAACCCTTGTTTGTTCGCCCTGCTGGAGCCAAGCGGGTACCTGTCACGCGCTGCGATATTTCTTATCTTCACGGCCATTCACAATCGGCGATGTCACTATAACCTGGTGGTCTGTTTCAAGGTTATATAACGCCTTTGTTGAGTGGCAGGGGGTGGGAAAAGTTGCAGCCGAGTGCGCAATACGGAATATTTGCTTGATTGATTGTAGGGTTTAACGCGCCGACACAACGCAGGCGATGAGGCGCGCAGTAGTGGAGGGCTCCGGATTAATTTTGACCACCTAGGGATCTTTAACATGCGCCGAAATTTCGTACACACGGGTATTTTTGCTTTTCGCCTCCATCAGAAAAGCGGCCGCCGCGGCCGTGAATCGAACCCGCGACCTCGTGCTCAGCAGCGCAACGCGTTAGCCACTGAGCCACCGCGGCGGGTGCGGGATATTTGCACGTTCCCAAGAAAGCAGATCGAATGACCCTGAAATTCGGCGGACAATGGGTAGGTAAGGCATGTAGAAAAAAAAAACAATATAGGAGCGAAATGATGCTGCATGCTTGCAGAAGCGACCCTGAAGGGGAGACGATGGAACGGATGTTAGTGCCTGCAGCATTGACGTTCTCTGGGAAAAAAAATTTCCCCGTGACCCCACCGGGCAGTCGACCACTTGTGCATCGTCTCCAAACCCACATTGGAAAACATTCCTCAGCCACCGCTCGCAAGCATAGGAGCTGTTGGATGATTAGTTCGGTACTTGCGGTGAATGGGCAACTGCGGCTGATGCCATGCAAGCTCTAGTTACAATAAAAAAAATTCGGCCACATTCGCAATTGAGATCCGACGACTAAGGAAACAACGGAGCTGTGGGTCTTTACTAGCTTTAACATGACTTTTTCCATAGCTTCAATTTTGTATTTTGAATAGTTTTAAGTTGGCTTTGCTATTGGCCCCGAGGACATACCGTGGCGCCACCTACGAGTGACGTCACTTGTAGGACGCAGAATCGTGTTGTCGTCTGCTATTTCCCGTGAGTATGCGGAAGCGTGTTTTTTTCTTGTGGCCACCGTCTCGCCCGCTCCTTGTGGATTTGATGCAAATTACCAAAAAAGTTGTCTGTAAACCAAATAATTCGGGTAAGCAATCAGCGACTCGCTTGTTCCCTGCGACACCGCCGCGTTTAGGTAGTTGCTACCATCGCGACCCACAGCTCTTTCATACGCAGCCAGCTAACGCCAAGGACGATGCAACTGATGCCGAGAAAAGTACGCTGTAAATTCATTATGAAATACTTGTGACGGGACATGTGTGTGCAAGCAAACACCTTGTAACAGCGACGGAAACGCGTCGCTCACTTATGATCTCACCGCGCGAACTGCTCGTATTGCCTGGTAAATGAATGACGCGAGAACGCTGATCAGATTGCTTCGCTGCACATGCTTAAAAGTATTGTTATGGTCTGCAGTTTGGCTTGATCAGTGCCTATTTCCCCTACGATGTTTTTATAGTCATGCCCGGATTTGATTAACGATCACTGCCGTAGCCTGTACTCTGCACGGCTGATTACTTTTCGCGACTTGTCCGCAATGTATGAACGGTATGAACGCGAGTTTTTAACGCCTTCGAGCGGGTTCGGACAAGGCTATATCTAGTTTTCATTAGTTGCTCGGCGTGGTAATTTATAATTGCAGCGTGTTTTGTATGTTTACAGTAATCCGGCATTTCTCAAGCACCAATGTCGAAACTCACGACTGCTCACAGAAGGCGAGGCTGCGTACGAGGTGAAACACGTCGTTAATGATTTTGGGTAATGGGGATATTTAGAATAGGAGAACCGAGCGTTGGGGGTCCCCAAGAAGTTAGAGGAACCCAAACGCAACCCGCGCGTGCGCGACGGTTGGGCCTTCGCCAACAGCTCGCAGCCGGCTTCGGATGCACGTAATCGGATGTTGGGAACTTTAGGCTTGGCGCCGCAGCAGATATTTCATCGCCGTTAGAGTTGCGAGTGACAGTCCCTAGCACAACGTTTCACCGCGCTGGGAACTCTGTAAGCGCGGTGATTTCCGTTGAAGCGATCGACGATCAAGTTACCTGCACGGTCTCGGCCGATTCTTGCGCGCAAGCATAGCCATCCTTCGGCCGCTCGCCGCACCGTGCGTGAACGGGCCGGCGCTGCCGGGACCGACCTCCGCGGCCGGTCGGCGTAAATCGCGGCAGATATTTGAGCATCGCTTTGAAAACCACAGCTGATGACACTACCTATCAGGATTTTTCATCACACTAACATCCACTTTCACCAATCTGGAATTTCTTTTCCACGACTTGTGTGATTTGAAAAAGCAGCGACAAGTTGCTGCCGCGATCGGCGTCGGTTCGAGCCGCACCGTCGGCTGTGCGGGCAGGCATGGCCGGTGCGTGTGCTTCTGCGAGCAGTTAACGCTTCACCATTTCCTGCTTTATACATTTCTTGCAAACAAGGGAAATCTATAAACTTCACTCGGTGATCGCTGTAGTCCACATTGTTGATCGGGGAAACAAGCCGCTGCTTATGCTTCGGTCGCATGCGTAATACACCACCCCGCTCATGGTGTTTGCGGATAATCTACCACAGTTGATACGGTTATACAGTCACCATTAGGTCGAACTGCGCTTGACGCACTGAGAATTAACTTCAAACGAAGGAAATTAACACGAAAATACTTTTAGAACGCGCTTCCTAAGCGAAGTGTCACGCGCTGCAAGCCAACTACGCAGAAATATAGGATCGGTGATCCTACAAGTGACGTCAAAACGATCGCAGCGCCGGCCCCTCCAGTGGTGGGCCTCGCGGCCAATAGTTTTAAATAGGTTTTAACACGACAGTGTTTTATGCCGGGATGCACCAAGATTTCACTCACGTCATAACCGTCGCAGAAATGACGCCAGTACAACGGAGCATGCTGCCTGTAAAGGGTGCGCCCCTGTACACAGGAACTTCTTGAGGGGAAGCAACCTTTAGTACTAAAGAGTACGTTATACTTAGGGTTGTTTGTTTTCGGGTTTTATATTTTAACAAGATAGTGTTTTATGCCGGGATACACCAAGATTTCACTGACGTCATATCCGTCACGGAAATGACGCCAGTACACCTCTGCCGAAGCGACCCGTCAGCAGGACGTTGCTCGCCAAGCATAGCCACAACACAGCCGCCGACCCGCAAATCATGCTCAGGTTCAGAATTCGCTGCACATTTGACTCTCGTGTTTTACCGAATCCTATGACAAAGGAATGAACCACAGTTTTTTTCTATATCTTTGCATCGGATTTTGTAGAGCTCTGACCTGGCTGTTCTTTAGCTTTATGTTGGCTGTGTGCTAGCTTTAACTTGGCCTTTTCTATGGCATTTCAACCTGGCTTCGCAATAGCTTCCCTCCACATCCATCACAACTATACTCTTTTCTTCTAGTAAGGCTGCTGCTATTGCTGATAGTGAAGTCCTTTTCTTAAGAGAAAGATGGGTAAACAGCGAAGCTTCCCTCATGCAAACTGAATAAAAAAAAGCACACAATCCACCCTCGTAAAGTCCAAAAGCAAAACTGCCGAAGTCCGAAGCCAAAGTCCACTTCAATACAACCAAAGTTCAAAGGCAACACCTGCGCTACGAACCCAAAGGAAATGCTAAGCGCCACGAATGCGATCATAGGGCAATCTAACAGACGTCGGTTGGGACTCTGGTTCGATTACGACCACGGGAAGCGGTTTTTCTTCTCGAGGCGCGTACTTCCCACACCTGCTCGTCGGCTCCTCGCCTCCTCGCCACTTTCCCTCACACTTCTTGGCCTACCATATTCCTCCTTTCCACTTTGCTGCACCAAGTTTTGAGCGACGCTAGGCACAGAAGGGAACTCAAGCTTAAACAGCTTCGCTGCTAAATTTTACTTTAAAATGCAGTCAAGACTAGATCGTGTCGACGAACCATTTATTCAAGCGAAAGCTTTCTTAGCGGGACCGATGGCGTTTTGTCAAAGAACTAATGCATTTCCCCATAGACCGGTTTGTCCACCGAAAAGCTTTTATAAAGGATCTGGACACGGGTGCGTGCTTGAAACCCGGCTTCCACTGTGTCAAAACGGTTACTTGAAGCTCGCGAAAAGAGAACGGTTCTAGATAAGACAATACTCGCATCAATCATGAACAGTTGCAGCGGATACAGCTTGTCACGCTACGTCTATTCGTCGGTCGCTGCCTATGCTGAAAACCGATTCACCAGAAAAAAACTCCTACAACGGAAGGAAGATCTGCGTCGCGTCACACGTGCCCTCATCCCACTTTGTGGAACGGACCTCCCCAGTAGACTTTCTCGCTGGGAGGAGGTTTTGCAGCGCAGACTTCGCGTTGGAGTGGCTCTTTCACCTTCTGTGACCCGGGCGTGGCCATCGCGCTATCATGCCCCGTTCGATGACACCTGTCCCTTCTGCACAGCTCCTGCGGAACAAGCTGATGCGAATCATGTAATGTGGGCGCTTCCTTCACTGGACTCAGCCAGAAGTAGACACCTTAGAGGTACAGGCCTCCATCCTGGAATACCCTGCGACCTCCAGCGGTGGCTCTGGGGGCCCCACCACCGTTCCCTTCTTGTCTTCCTCCGAGAGACGGGCGCCTATCTGTATCAATAAATGTTAATTTTATGCCGATGGGCATATTATCGCAAACAACAAAAATTGAGAAGGAGTAAAATAGCACACCCTTATCTCATAAACTACGTATCGGTATACATTTAGATCGTTTCTAGACGTCTTTACTTGGTGTGCGAAATTCGTCTCACGGGTTCATTCTTCGTTTATGATTTGTGTTTTTGAAGGTTTGACGATCAATTAGACGCACTTTTTGCGAAGGCTAGACGCACTTCTAGCGAAAGTTCTGGCGTACTTTTGACGCAGTTTTGATGCGAGAAAATTTTCGCACTTTTCTTAAATTTCTTTAGGTACGGAAGGTAACATTTTTAAACTGATGTTTACATGTAGGATGTATGCAACGTAAACAAAAGGCCGGGTTTGTCGTACTGCGAAATTCGGATATCCGTTGCGCGCACATTTTAACAGCCGAGCTGCTTAAGCTTGATGTTGATGCAGTGGCGTCCACAAAAAATACAAAAAAAAAAATACCGAGCGCACGTAAGCATGAGCCGCGTGAGAAGTGCCCAACGTAGTACGGGCTTACGCGTGGGCTTGCGCCACGTGAGGAGCTTACAAAAATACCAAAACAAAATAGCGAGCGCATATGAGCGTGACCCGGCGTCGTCCAGCTCGACCTTCCAAAACACTCTGCCCAGCGCGTGTGGCGTGATTTTTCGCGTGCTCTTCTTCTCTCCAGTTCACGTGCGTTCGTTCCTTAAGTGGGGAGCACAGAAAATCTCGCGCTACAGATGCCGAATCCGCGAAGCCGGCTGCTGCGGGGTTTTGCGCGTGCTAACGCGGTCCACTTTGGGAGGGATGTGAAAGGCTGCGGACAAAACGATCCGGGCCTGTCAGTGATGGAGAACTTTCAGCGGAAAGTTTGGATATCCACGCGAGGTGCAATAGCCGGGTCTCCCACAAAGGGAGCGGGGCCGCCAGCTCTGCTAGTTCTCCAGCTGCGCAACACTAGCTACGCCAATGTTTTTTATACAGGGTGTCCCAGCTATCATGCACCAAGATTAAAAACAAAAGAGCAATGGCGTTACTCGAAGAAAACCTTGTGCGTAATGTTTGCAGTACTGTGGAGAAGCGGACAGTAATTTTTTCGTTAATGATATTTAACTAATTTGCGCTACTGAGCACGAGGTCGCGGGTTCGATTCCCGTCCGCGGCGGCCGCTTTTCTGATGGAGGCGAAAAGCAAAAACGCCCGTGTGTACGAGATTTCGGCGCACGATAAAGATCCCCAGGTGGTCAAAATTAATCCGGAGCCCTCCACTACGACGCGCCTCATCGCCTGCGTTGCGTCGGCGCGTTAAACCCCCACAATCAAATCAAATCTATTTAACTAATTAATTGTAATTAATTATATAACTCCAGAATTACTGTCCTAATCACTGAAGTGTCAATGAGGCACTTGTAGGTACCCATGAGGGACATCTAACTGCGGTATTTTCAGCGACGAACTAATTGCGTACTCATTTATTCTGACTGATAAAGAAAACCCGCGAAATAAGAAAAATACCACGTGACGGCGCTTCCACCCGCATTGTAAAGCAGCGTCCCTAAATAAGCTGATTGAAAGCAACTGCTTCGCCTGTCACGCGCCCGAAGAGACAGCGCATCGCCTTGATAAAGGCATTTATGGAAGGAGCAGCAACAGCAAGATTCGCGGGGCGCGTGTGCAGATAAGGCACAAACTCGGTCGCGATTTATTCTTTCTTTCTTTTGTTTATTTCATTCTGGCTAATTTAGAGGCAGCCTGTTGGAGGGAATTGCTTTACGAAGCGCGCTGATGCGCGCGGAGGCACCGTCACGTGGTATTTTTCATATTTCACGAGTTTTTTTTATCAGTCAGAATAAATGAGTACGCAATTAGTTCGTCGCTGAAAATATCGCAGTTAGATGCCCCTCGTGGGTACCTAAAAGTGCCTCATTGACACTTTAGTGATTAGGACAGTACTTCTCGAGTTAGATAATTATATACAATTAATTGATTAGTCTCATTAACGAAAAAAATGCTGCCCGCTTCTCCACAGTACTGCAAACATTATGCACCAGTTTATTTTCGAGTTTTTCCATTACTATTTTTTAAAATCTTGGTGCATGATAGCTGGGACACCCTGTATAGGTTCAGTGTAACTTATGTGCTACCCTGATCGCTGTAGTCATGCAAATATTTGGAGGAAACTAGCCGCCACATGCGGCAAAAACAGGGACACTTCATTGATGTGTCACGATCAAGGCAGTCAGTCAGCCCGTATGCACTTGGCCGTTCATAGGACTTCGTGATGTTTGCGGCGGCGTTGAATGCCAGCCGTTCGGTTAGACCAACTGAGGTCGAGATGCCCGTGATGCCGGGAGAAGTATGACAACGGATAATGTATGCATCCTGTTCAGTTAAGTATAGGGACCGGGAAGCTGGACGGTTGGTGCCGCCCCTCGGCGCTCCCCTCGCTACTGGAATGGGCCGCCGCATTTGCGCCGCATTCTGTTGTTTCTGTCGCGGTTGCGTAAGTGATTTCAATGTTTAGGTGTTGTAAGCCGATATGTCCAGTGAAATGGCATCTATACAGATGTGTTGGGTTGGCTGCACCGACAGCAACGGGAACTCATGGGACGCTTCTAAGATAGGGTACTCAAACCGCATTCGTATGGGTATTTCTGCCTTTTCCGGGCCATGTATGCCTAGCTCGACCCGCCCTGAGTACGAATATGAGTTTAACATTCATTACCCGCGGTCTGGCTCACAGCGGTATCCGCACAAGGTACTTTTCCCCGCACCAGCATGAACGGCGGTATACTTGGATACGGTTTGTCTTAGCTGCAAAATGTTCATGGACTTATCAAACTGTACGCAGAAAACAATTCGGCATTAAAATTTTGCTTCGTATATTGCAACGGTTACACAAGGGAATGAATTGCACTTCGATCTCGATATTGTAGGTTGGCGCACTGAGCGTCGTCTGCTGTTCGCACTTACTGAGGGTTAAGCCACCGATGTTAAGGGACCTGCACGCACAGTACACAAAAACGTTTGAAAATTTCAACTGCAGTTTTTTGACGCGGATTCGGGAAAACGCCACAAGGAACAAATGGGCAAAGCGCGCCGAAACTGCGAAATGGTCCCTTAACGCCTCCAGCCTCAATCCATCGTTTATTTTTGCCATGAGATGTTCACCATTAACGGCAAACAACTAGCTCAGGGGCCGGTGCTGGCTAATACCCCTCTCAAACGTGCCTATTTAAGTGTACTTCCTCAGAGTGCACTCGGCTAAAATGTCATTCGGGAGCAGCTAAACGGCAAACACAAATGAGACTTTTCAAGGAACGCACTTTAAGCTGAGTGTGTTCCCCAAACATACTTTACCGGGGCCAGCGCGCCGAGAGAGTAATCTCGTGAGCAGAAGTCGTAAAATCGGGAAAAATAACCTAAAAACACGAGTGTTTAGATGATAATAAGTAACGTTAAAAGTTCATTGTAGATATATTGCTCATTTACTTTTACAAAAAGAGAAGCAGCGACGAAAAACAAGAAAATAACCTCTCTCTCAACGACGTGCCAGCGCCGCCTGGTGGGGTTTTGCTCCATGGCAGCCGTTCTCTGCCACATTCTCGTAATTGGTTTCTTGTGGCCCTGTGATTGTGTTCCCGCTTCAACCTTCTCTGTTATATTCCACGCTTTCAGATAATTTCCCCCAAACGGTAATGCTGCTGTTTTTCGTTGCGCAGTGAATAACGTCTGCACCGGTGACCGGTGTTCAGTCGCCGTCCCGACTCCGTTTTTTGTGCACTTGTGCGACATGCCGATTGCGATTTTGAACAATGCAAACACAATGAAATGATTACATTTTTTCTCACGTTATAAAAAGGGGGAATTTCAAGTAATTTCGCGTAATATTTACGCCGGCTATCGTCACTGACATCACGACCAAGGGCACTTTATTTTGTCGTTTAGCAGCGCGCGGCCGAAGTGTCACTCTGGAAGCCCGAGTGCACTCGGCATAAGTGCACTTAAGTAGGCACGTTTGACAGGGGTATAAGAGACTGTGTTGCCCCAGCGTTTGTTACTCATATTGATTGATTGTAGGGTTTAACGCGCCGACGCAACGCAGGCGATGAGGCGCGCCGTAGTGGAGGGATCCGGATTAATTTTGACCTCCTGGGGATCTTTAGCGTGCGCCGAAATGTCGTACACACGGGCGTTTTTGCTTTTCGCCTCCATCAGAAAAGCGGCCGCCGCGGCCGGGAATCGCACCCGCGACCTCGTGCTCAGCAGCGCAACGCCTTAGCCACTGAGCCACCGCGGCGGGTTGTTACTTATATTGTTATCACGGATACTTTATTCTGTGGGTCTAACAGTCGCGCCGCTCTTCACGTCTGCGAGATGAGGACGTGCCGATCAGTAATATGGGTAGGTAAACTAAAGAAGATAGCAACGACCTAACAGTGACCGATCGGGTCTTCCAGATCGGGCCGTATGAATGCTACTCGCGTGCCTCCTTTGTTTCTCGATTTTAAGTCGACCTTGTAATGTTAAGGTTATAGCTTGATTCCCTTATTTTTGGAAAAAAGTAAGATTCAACCCGGAACTTCCTGCACGCACCCACTGTCACCTACTACGTGTATTCTTCTGAAAAACTGCGAAAAGAACACCGCTGTTCCGCTACAAGAGCCTAGGGGCAGAGTCGTGGGTTTTGGCGTGAACGGCCAGGGATTCAGCCCCAGCAATGAAAAATGGTTTGCCAAAAATTTTTAACAGCGAAGCTGTTTAGCAAATCGTTATTTTTTATGTCAGCAGTTAAAAATGCCAAGAAAGTGTCGAGTGCGCACACGTGAGCGCGGGCATCGCGGGGAGCGCCCAGCGTCCACGGCGCACGTTTCTCAAGCAAAGCATACGCTCTTACGAAGGTTGGCCAAGATTGCGGCGACCTTCCGGCAGTTAAAAAAACAAGAAAATGCCGAGCGCTCGTGTGTGCGTGCCTCGCGGCGACCGCCCAGCGTCCCCGGCGTATGGTTGTCAAGCCAAGCGTACCTGCTTAGCGAGATTGGCTAAGATTGGCGCAAAAATAAAACTCCAGGCACGTCGTAGCGTACGCTCCCCCTCCCCCAAAGGCGATGTTTAGTGATTATTAGTTCCAAAAACTGAAGGGGCTCACACTTGTAGCAACACTGATCGAGTAAAGGTCGTTGCGGCAGCGAAGAAGAAGCTAATCAGCTGCAATGGGGGGCTTAAACCGTCGTGATGGTTGGGATGGTCATAAACGTGCGCCAAAGACGCTGAGCGGCCGCCGCGAGGAACGCATACACGAGCGCTCGGCATTTTTTTGCTTTTTATAACTGTCGGATGGCCGACGGGAGACACGCGCTCACGTGCGCATGCTGATGTGCGGTCGGCATTTTCTTGCTGCTTTTCACTGCGGACACGAAAAATAACGATTCGCTAAACAGCATCGTTGTTAAAAAAATAACAATTCTTGCTGCATCAGCTCAAACCATAAGATGGCTCTAAACTTGCGGTTTAAAAACATTTTTTAATAGTTCGTTCGTAATGCGCACACTCCCATTTGGGGGTTCTCGGTGCCATCCCGATTTCCAAGGACCCGGTCCCCTGGAGGGCAAGAGTATTGCTGCCGGAAAACAGCCGTGACTCGTGTTTTATCACTTGTACTACAAAAACAAGAATCTTACCGTACTTGCCAATAAGGACGATGCTGTAACGTGAGCGAAAATCATCTAATTCGTTAGCACCAGTTACAGATAGTACCCAGCCGCAACTATACAAAATGAATGGCGCAATGCCACGGCTTCTCCACCCATTCACGCGGCCTCACAGCTTTCGGGAAACAGTCGTAAAACAATCTGCACAGTAAATTATTACAAAAACAGCACTGATATTTTTACCAAGTTTCACCGCGCTAATAAACTCAGAAGAGTGACAAGTCAAGGTCAAAACTGGAAAACTGTTTTAATTTATTATCCGCACCTGATAGGTCACCCGGGCTATTTCACCCGCACTAAGAGACCAGACGCAGATATCGTTGCAAATCCTTCCGTACACTGAGAGCGACAAGTCTGCAGCAGAAACACGGCCAATGAAGGCAGAGGAACGTTAAGAGTGAAGCATACCGTGCAGGAGTGTGCAACACATAAAGGACGATGCTGCAACAAGGACGATGCTGTAACCTGGTCGAAAATCATCTAATTGGTTATCACAAATGACAGATAGTTCCCAGCTGCAGCATTACAAAACGAATGACACAACACCACCCCTTCTCCACCCATTATTCGAGCCTTACGGCTTTCGGGAAATAGTCGGAAAACAAGCTGTTGCAAATTATCACAAAAGAAAGACGAAAACACCCCCCTCGCGAGGGGCACGATCAAATGCAGAGCATTTACGCGGGGGGGCGTGCCTGCAAGTCGTATGGATTACGTATTGGTTGTTGTTGTTGTAATTGTTGTCTTCCAGCGTAGACATTGTCGATGAAGTCGATGGTGAAACGTGAAACGTGCCGTGAACCCCCTGCCGCGGCTATGACGCAACGTGGAGCGGCTATGACGCAACGTGGCGCGGCTATGACGCAACACAATCCAACACAATCCACTTTAATCCAATCCAATCCAATCCAAGCCAAGCCAAGCCAATCCAAGCCAAGCCAATCCAATGGAATCCAATCCAATGCCCCTCGCGAGAAAGTGTTATAGCGCCGAAATTGCGCCACCACACGAACGAGTGATGTTGACGTCATGATCACGCCACAGATGTTAGCGACCGGAGCGCGCGCGAACGACATATGTGGTTTAAGCGCGAACCGGCCGCGGTGAGAGAGCGCGAACCCGAACTCAGCGCGAACCCAACGCGGCGAGAGAGGGTGTTGCGCACGTCCCCACCTGTTGTGCGCCCGAACCGAACGCGGCGAGAGAGGGTGTTGCGAGCGGAGAGAAGACGAGGACGACGCGGGGGAGAGGGCGCACCTGTGGCCGACGGTTGAATGAGTCAAGGATATAAGGCGCGTTCATAACCTTCCATTCTGTGTCGGCTTTGTGGCGCAGTGGGTAGAGCACCATGTACCTTGCGTTCCGCCCGCAGAGTCGTGGAATCGAAATCTGGCTCCGGTAAGTATTATTTTTTTATATAGTGTAGGGGGAGCGATGCGGACTACGGACGTCAACGCGGGTGACATCGTGAGTTACTGAAATGCTTTGCATTTAAAAAATGTGGTTGATCCTTCTTTCATAAGAATCGGTAAAACACGAAAGTGAAATGTGCCTTTACAGGAGCATTTGAATGTTTATTGTGCATCGATATGAACTTGCACATCGCAATCTATATTTCGTCGGTATTGCACCGTTAGACGTATCAACATTAGACACTGGATTACACGCGCCGGAGCATTGCGTAAATCAGATTGAAACGCCCGGCGCTTGCAAACCGTGAGAAAGAAACCGAACGGGTTGTCAGCGAATCGTTCGGTGAAGTCACGGTCCGCTACAGCAAAAGGAGCGTAATTTGCGGGTCGGCCGCAGTCTTGTGGGTGTACTTGGTGAGCGACGGCCCACTTGCGGGCCGCTTAGGCAAAATTGCGATTACATTGTGCCTGCTCCGTGGCGTGTACGCCAGACGCTTGCGTTGCGGCGAGCTCAGCTTGTGGAACGCTGCGGCGCGTTTCGCAAGCTGAACGGCGTTCTGCATAGGCGCCGTACCGATAAACAAAGCAGCTTCCGCTGCTATTCGCTGCCCTATCGAGGCGCTAACTATCGGCGCTCATTAGCGTCATGACGCACTACTTCGCCTCACCTTTCCTGGATGGCAGCACCAACTGAACGGAGAAATTAGAGGGAAGGAGTTACGGCGCGTTCGTACAGCTACCCGGGCATGACTTCGAGGCTAAGTTGGTAAAACGTTTCGCCCCTCCCGTTGCAGCCAGATTGATATTGGGCTCAAATCCTAGCGCCCCCGCGCCAATGAAACTTTGTCTGGTGGTGTCATTTCCGTGACGGATATATGACGTCGGTGAGATTTGTGTACCCCGGAATAAAACACTTTCGTGTTAAAATAGCATTGCTAACCTTACCAAGTCTCACCGCCCTAATCAACTCAGACGATTGACAAGCCAAAGTCAAAACTGGAAAACTGTCTTAATTAATTATCCGCACCTGATAGTCACCCGGGCCATTTCACACGCGCACTAAGAGACCCGACGCAGGTCTCGTTGCGAACCCTTCTGCACACTGAGAGCGACTAGTTTGCCGCAGAAACCCGGGCAATGAAGGCCGAGGAATCTTAACTTGCAGGAGTGCGCATCCCATGAAAGTGCCACTCAGTTTCAGCAGACGACGGAGATTTTTATTACGTTGTAAGACCAGGGCCTTGGACACGAACGGGGAGCAACGTATTATGGATAAAAGCAATTTTAGGGGCGAAGCTCCTAAAGCCATGGGTCTGTCCATCCCTTGTGTCTCGTGGTACGTGACCGCCGCATGCTTTCGGAGATGTCGCAAAGTGGGCCGCGTTGCACGCGCAAGAACCGGCTGCAACCGGCAGCGCAAACTCGGCACCGGGAGCGCGAGCTTGTCTGTGTTCGCCAACGGAGGCGCGAGCGCACGTGCACTGCGAGGGGGAGATCACGCAAGAGATCACGCCACGAACGCAGGCAGTCGTTCTCGGAGATCGAACGAGACGCAAGGACCTTTGCTCGTTTCGTCTCGTCTTGTTCGGGCACAAGTTCGCCCTAAATAAAAGTTCTTTCTTTACCGTTGTGTCCCATCCTACGTGACAAATTGTGGTAGAGGTGCGGGGTAGTCCTCGATGGCGCGGGGTCTTTCACCAGGTCTGGGCCTGGGAGCATTGACTCCGAAAATAAAAGTTGATTTGTACAATGTACGCACACTGTCTTACGTCTTTCTTAATGATGTAATGGGCGAACTTTCACGGGAGAGTTACGGTTACCGATGATCTCCCCCTCTCGAGCTTCGCCCCACTTATCATCATTCATTCCGTGGATATGGCGTGATTTTTTTAGCGTTCGCTCGCAGAAGAAATATTTAGTCTTCTTCACTCGGGCGCTCATTTACCATGCGTGTCGGGTGCGGCCCAGGCCAGCATCAGCGAGCGACATTGCAAGGAAGTATAAACTGAGTAGCGATACCGAGGCGACTTCTCTGACATCAGCAACGGGGAAAGCAACGGTTACTGGGTTCACGTTGTGGGATAAGCCTCAACGGTAGGCGGCCGTAGGAAGCGCCGACTCGATAGAATTACTGTTTCCCTGTTAACGAAACATTGGAAACCGAGAATGAGCGTTACGAGTAGCGCGTAGTTTGGACAAGTGAGAAGAAACCAACGTTTAATTATCAAACACCAACGCCTAAATTAAGGGGAAATCTTTACGTACTTAAAACCTCTGTTGCAGTAATCCAAGCTCGGGGACAAATACGGCACCATTCTTGGAAAACTATTTGAACAATCGGGATATTTTACGGAGTCCCGTTGCGTCGGCCATTGTGCTGTCCAGTAACGGTGCCCCGTGTCGTTGGACCCCTTCCTGCGGCCATAAATCCTCGATACCGGTTGCGAGTGTTAAGTACCACTTGTGTCGACGGCTGTCATTGTAGAGCATCATACTCCCTTCGCGTGTCGTGTGCATAAGAATATCCATATGGAGAGCGTAAAGAAGCCGAGCCAACTCTTAGGAATATACGATTTAAAGTGTAAGTGGTATTTGTTATAAATAAGGCCTATTGTATCCGCGTATGAAAAAGAAAGGAAACGGCTATTCACACATTGCTGATATTGTTTGAAGACGCATCTGCCTGTTGGTATTATAATATTATTCTTTTGCCGGCCTGCCCCAACCACTCGCACATGCGACGAGTGGCGGAGAGGGCACGGATGGCCACCAAGATCCAAGGCATCCCCGGACTAAGGTCGCCTCCCACTGGGGGGCGTCGTAACACCAGCACTTCACATCAAGGAAGTGAACTTTATTCATCTCCATCATTAGGCTTCCCTATCGGTCAATGGAGGAATATGCATGGATAGAGTTGTGTGCTCTTCTCCATGATTCACCACTGTCCGACGTGATGCTCGCGTACTACTATCGCAGGCTTTGCATCTGCCCTCAATTCTCCTTGGAGCGAGAAAGTGGGTCTAGGTCCCTGTTTTTTGGTACGACGTGCAGGCAGGCTTGTCCCATGGGATAACAGTGATCACTCACCTCTAGCAACTAATATTTTGATTAACTTCCTGCGGTTCTCTGGACTGGAAAACCATGTTTAGTTCAAAAACTGCGCAAAGGACTCTAGATGATATTCGTTAGCGGCGTTGTTATGTATACATTTTTGGCTTTCTTGGTGGGGTGTTTTCCTCTTTATTTGCAGCATATTCTTCCTTATTTATTTATTTATTTATTTATTTATTACCCACAGCGCCACGAAGGCGCTACAGAGCGGGGGGAGAGAGGGGGGTACAAGCCGAAATAACAAAGAATGAAAAATACACAAGATATCAATTTGCAACAAAAGAAGGCAATCACTCAGCTGCAAGCGAGAAAAATATAGCACTGTGAATATTGAAAAGAATATAGCTACATATATAGTTCATTACTACACAACGTATTCTACCTTATTTCATTCAAAGTTTCCTTTGGAGTTTTCCCATTGAATATTGTTCCTAGCATTTCTTTGCGTCTCATTTTTACTATTTTCCCCATTTCTGTGCTGTCCTCCCCATCTCGCGTATTCACGCCACATTGCTGTGATAGCACCCATCTCGCCTAGCAAGCGCTGACGCTAGAAGGGCTGACCTCACCAGTTCACGCCAAAGAGCTCCCTTTGTCTCCCTCTAGTCTGTGCTATTTCACTTATGTTTTTCCCTGTATCCTTTTGTTCCACGCTACCCAAAAATTAATGGCGAGAGAGCTGGTCACGCATAGAGCAGGCAATCACAGGGCCGTGGGTACTAGGTCAACTGAGATGGACAAACCGCATAAGAAACGAGAAAATCTTTTGGAAAGTCATTGAGATATGCTTGAAACAGACATGAACGAGGAAAATATAATCGAAGAGCTAGATTTTTAACTTTGTTTTTTACGCTCGAGGTATCTGCGGGACGGTAGGATCTACCAACAATGGCGCCGATAAAGTGCACTCCGATATTGATGTGGTCGAAACACAATGCTTATCCCTCGACCCCAGATAATAATGATTTGTCCTTCATTGCTACTTATGTGTTGCATGAAAAGTTATCTACGGTGGGTTTTGGTGGGCTCGTCGGTCTCTTGCTTATTCTGATGACACGTCAAATATTGCGAATCGTAGTTACGGTTGGTCTTTCTCGAGTCTACTGCTTAAAAACGCAGACGTGTTCGTATACTTTGACTGCTACTTTTTATGTCGACGTGATACGAGTTGAAGACCAGGAATCAGATTCGGATAGAAAAGCACCTGGTTGTTAGCTACCTTCGAGCGGTTAGCGTTATTAGATTGATGAATCTGTCCCGAGCCTCACGGCCCATCTCTGGTCCTTCGGCTCCAGCAGCTCGAGGCAGCTCTGGCCCTGCAGAGGCGAAAGGGAACCCCTAGAGGGAGCCCGAGTAGTCCGAGCGGGGCCGGGGCACGGTAGCCTCGGGATCTAGGCCCGACACACGCCTATAGGACTGTAGACGTAGTGTAAGACGGGGGAGCACCGCGCCCTGCGTGGCCGGATTTGCTCCCTCCCATGCCGGACGCTTTGAATAAAGTCTTTTCTCTCTCTCTCTCTCCCGAGCCTCACTCCTCGTGCGGTGGCGGATCGTCTTCGCTTCGGCGTCGTCGTCCCACCTACCAGATCACATTTTGTAACAGGTTCCAAGACGGCGCAATATTGTGGATCTAGTTGGCTTCAGATGACTAATACCTTGAATCTGGGACGGGCTTGGTGATTGAATGGTGCATCCGAGGACGAGAAGAACTGGATACTTGCTTAGTGTGATGTGCGCAGGGCGCAACGCATGCAGGTATTTGTTCCCCCGCCCTAATTTCCATGGTCTCCCCAGGAGATGCTCTCCATACTTCCATTGCGCGCCAAGTGTCTCCACCAATGAAGCTTTAGGCGCTGAAGTGGAACATGAAAATTCGGCGGTTTCTTTCGTTTCGGCTTTTGGAAAAGTTTCGGAGAGTACTTTTAAGACCCGTGGTCTTTCATAGGATGGCTCTCCCTTGTCTGTTGCTCGTGGTTGATCCACCTCCAAAGAGGCCTTTTTCATGGCTCTTCAGTTGTTACATGCCAGCTTGTCACTACTTCTGATTCTATGCTTTGCGAGGTAAATTTGCCGTCTCCAGGTGCTGTCCACCCAGAAACCGTTTTCTGGGGCACGTCTCATTCAGCCGTCGATGTGGACACAGCCACCAGTTTTTGTGGTGTTGGTAGTTTCCAATTTGGAT
The DNA here is from genome assembly GCF_048455015.1 of Haemaphysalis longicornis. Classification (NCBI taxonomy): domain Eukaryota; kingdom Metazoa; phylum Arthropoda; class Arachnida; order Ixodida; family Ixodidae; genus Haemaphysalis; species Haemaphysalis longicornis. The sequence goes on along the minus strand of NW_027526422.1, from coordinate 83,546,960 downwards.
CGCACAAGGACGTGATATGGCATTGATTGCAATTCCGACACGACAGTCGCCTTGCATTCTTGCAATCCTTGGCGCGGTGGAAGGCTCGGGCGCAGCGAGCAGCATCCTTGTTTTGGCAATTTGTCTTTTCTTTCGTCTAATGGAAGTTGAGCCCGGCAGTCATCTGTGAGGTCGTCGTTGGAGTCACACAGAAGACATATATGGCAGGACATCTTGACCGCTAGCGTGGAAGAAGTACCTTGTATGTTGTTCTTGACTTGGTTCCTGTGTGGTTATGTTGCTGTACGCATGTCTGAACCAGTCATTATGGAAGTGATCTCCCGACTTCGCACTTCCAGGTTCAACAGTTAAAGTAACGTCTATACTTCGTCCGGCCGTTCTCTTCCCTGTCCTCGTGGCGTTGTTAACGTTAAGTGGTTAAACTTGAGCACGAGCTTATAGGACAACTTCTGCAATAGCGCAGTCTTCAACGTGACATCGTTGGACGCAATGTGTACTACGAGGCTCTTAAATGATCTAACATGCGTGTGTACGCGTTCATAGAGCCTCTGAAGATCGTTCAAGTTGTCGCAGGAGGTCATTTTCGGGAGGTTTAGAAATCTGCTCATGTGTTCGTTGATTATCAGGGTTTTGCCTTCATAACGCTACTGCAGCAGTTCGATGGCTATGGGGCAGCTCTCGTTAGTTGTTGGTAACCCGATGATTACACCTTCCCCTTTCCCTGTCAAATAACTACCCAGATACTTGAGTTTGTCACCATTAACTGGCGATGGGTTTTTATGTACCGGTATCGTCGGTTCGAAATGGTCCCAAAATGCAGGCCACTGAATGAATTCCCCGTGAAAAGGTTGTATCTCAAGTTTGGGCGATTTAGCTTGAACGCGTTCATGCGGGGAAGTTACAGCCTGTACCACATCGGTCGTCGCTAAACGGTAAGCTGCTCGAGGATGTCTTTCAGAGCGGAAGGCCATGCGTGCTATAGAATCCCTGTAATCTTGTACACTTGTCAGTTCATCGTGTAGTTCTTCATCGGGGAAAAGGTGCTCTCTCTCTTTGTCTGTTTCGGTTGAGGCAGCCTCTTTTCTCGTAAAGCACATTTAGCTGTTCGGCCAGCTCACCAATCGGTAGTGGGGTCACCTCCCTCATGGCTTTCATCTCGCTGATGATATTTATAGTCGAGGTGCGGAGCACACCATGTTTTCGTTTCAGACGGTCCATGATGGGGCTCGGTACGCAGAGATGCCGATCTGGTGGGAGATGATGCGATGCGTCGTTCTTGGCCGGTGCATCCTCCTCAATGGGTTTGCTCCATTGGTAGGGGTCTTCAACGGTGTATTCCTCCCTCCTGGTCCCGGCACCAAATTGTTGAAGACCAGAATGCAGACGTGGTTAGAAAAGCACCAGTTTATTGGCCACCATCGAGTGTTTAGCGTTAGTCGATCGATGAAGATGTCACGAGCCACACTCCTCGTGCGGTGGCTGATCGTCTTCACTTCGGTGTCGTCGTCTTCCCACCAAAGAGAGCATATTTTGTAACAATACTAAATAGGCAGAAAATTGTTATGGTTTTCAAAACACCTGGTAACGTTTATCGCTGGCCTTTTAGTTACCTTCTTAATGGCGCATTTCACAGGCGTAGCTGTCTATCCCCGTACGTCACGTCTGGCGAACACTGGCAAGGAAAAATGATATTTCAGTACTGATTCAGAAATAATTGAGGAGGATGATTGCATTGCGCAGCAGTCGCTGCCGGGCTGCTTTCTAGTGATTTTTTGAGAAATAAGTTACACCTATAAAACCTTCATTTTGCTGTTTACGATGCCTTCGAAAATTGTTAGAATTCTTGAATACAAAAAAAAAAAATAGTTTTTTGAGTAACTCTGACACTCAGAGTTGACCCATTCGATACGAAGTCGATTCAAACTCTCAAAGGGACTTGCAGCCCACTAAGTGGGCCCTTACTCGGCCGCCGGGAGTAAGCCTTCGACTAGCACGTGAAACCAGAAGTAACCTTTGCTCTTCAAGAAGACACCTTGCATGACTGTTGGCTGCCTTTGACAGGTTCAACAGCTTACGAGCGGATTGTCCGCTTGCTCACTGTACTTCTGAAAGTCGTTGCCAAGAGAACTCCCGAATTGGTGTCATGTCAGAACTGCACTTATGTATTTTTTGCCTTCTACCAGGGGTATTTTTATAGAACCTAAAATAAGCAAACGTTCTTTGTCTTTGCCACAGCAACGCTGTGGCATCTTCCTTTGCGATGTAATGTATCTGGCAGACACTATTCTCAAACCCGGTGCAACAGCGTAGCATGAGACGATGTAATCGGGCACAGCAGTGACGTGCGGTGCAATATGACCACGCATATTTCGCCAGAACTTTTATTTGCACATAACCCGGCGCTGTTCACATCGTTCCGAAGGACGAACAATTTCGTGGACCATTCTTCTCTCGAGGAACATGTCCCTGGACTTCGCCACGAGCAGGCGTCATGATGTTTAGGCGATCACAAATACTGTCTCGGCACACACGCTGACGCCCTTGTCTCCTCGTATCTGGAACTTGACTGAGCTTTTTGTCTGAAGTAAAGAAGAACAGAAATGAAAAAAAGAAAGCTGGGTAAAATACAAGCAGCAATTAGAAACTAATCTTATTCGAACGCAAAAACTGATTTCGATGGCTTATGACGATGCGGATATGTTCTTCAGAAGAACCCTACTCGCTTCACGGTACACGGTGCTAAAGAATTCCAAACCTCAATCCCCTGCCTACCAACGACCTAAGTCTCGGTGGCCTAATGCTGTCAGTTTTGTTATTAAAAGGTTTACAACAACAACTCACAAGGATGGTAAGCCTCTCGGCGAATACTTGCAAACCTGCGGAAGACGATGGGGCCGGGCGGCCTAGCTCTGCCACCTCCCTCAGTTTCACTCTAGGCTTGTTAACAAAAATGTTAGATACAGAGAAAGTACATACGGCTCATTATTCACCTGGTGATCAATTCTGGAAAACGAGAGGCCGTCGTTTTGAAACTTCGCGGTAGCACCATGCAAATTCATGTGTTCTTGGGTTGGGGCCATTCCTTTGGGGGGCGATTTTTCTTAGCCTTTGGTTTTCTTTATCCTTGAAATTCTTAGCGGCGCAAGAAATTTCCCGGTCTTTTTTTCCGCCTTTTTTTCTTGTTTCGATGGTGATACAAAGCCGTCCGGAGGAGGAGCACTTCTGCAATTCTTATCACCACTACAGCGTCTGTAGGCTGAGAACCGTAAGGGAGGACCCAATCAGTAGAAAAATAGAAAACCTGCGAGTGCAGGATTTTTATTCGTTGAGTCCTACCTAAAGGTTCGGGCCCATCCCCCCCTACACTGATTCGAGCATAGTTCGAGCAGCGACCTTGTCGTTCTCGGCGTCATCGATCCGAAGGCCCACCTTGTGAGCACCTTGAATCTACTGCACGTTTTGCTTTTAGATGCGACTGCATCTCATTCACTCGCCTTGTCCATGCAGCGTCGTCGGCGTTGTTGTCGGCGTCCGCCCCTCCCCATTCTCCTTGCCGCGCGAGCTGCGCTCTCCGCCGCTCCCCCCTCTCCTCCCCGATGCCCCTCTCTCGCGAGGGGCATTGGATTGGATTCGAATGGATTGGCTTGGATTGGCTTGGCTTGGCTTGGCTTAGATTGGATTGGATTGGATTTGGATTGGATAGGATTAAAGTGGATTCTGTTGGATTGTGTTGCGTAATAGCCGCGGCCGACGCACTGGCGCCGGCGCATGTGCAGTACTCTTCCGCGGTCTCCTCTCCTTCGGGCGCGCTGCGCATATAACCGGTGTGCCGCTCTCCGGCGGCCTTTCGGTCGACGGTTGCTCTCCGCTTGCGCTTGAACCCCCCCTCAGCGTCGCATCACACCAGGGTTCCCGCGAGGGGAGGTGGGCGTAATTTTTTATTGTCCCATCTATGTAGCACTTTACCGTAAATAACAATAAGTCAACAAAACAGGATGGCACCCCCCCTTCTCTCTCTCTCTCTCTCACACACACACACACACACACACACACTCCCCCTCTCTCATTTTTTCGTGGTCGTAGAATATAACTCGCCGGTGTCTATAGTGAAACATGCTGCGCTGGTACACTAAGCTGAAGGCTTTCATCGATCTAGGATCAGTTACCTCTTTGACTACTCTATCGGCGCGGCTGGGGCCTTGAGTGTTTAATTTTTATGATAAGTTGCACGCGCTACCACATGTCTCCTTTCTCCACCTGCCGATATCACACTTTTAAATATACCCGCCAGCCTGCTTCCCCATAGGGCATGGAATCAACCGATCATTGCTATCATATGGGCAGCGTAAGTCGAATGCCAAGGTCCAGCATATATATTAGACTGAAAAATAAAGACTGATGGTTAGCTCGGCTAACCCTGGATATGCAAAGCGAAAGCGTGGTTTAGCCTGGGTAAGTCTTGCTCCTCTACCGTTTTCGCTGAAGCTTGTTTAGGTGACGAATTACGTGCATCTGTGCCCTTCCAGAAGTTCGTAAATCTTCTATAGATTTTGTACGGAGAGTTTTTCGCTCTTCACGCCGACAAATGGCACACAATCTCTGGCACTCGACGTCAGCGTCATTATTGGGTTGATTCCAGCGCTTTGTTCTTAAGCTTGTGGATTTCCGAAAACAGTGGAGTATCGTTGGGATGATTTCATCATCTCGAGTCGCAGCCGTAATCCAGATGAATGTAGCTTCCGTGAAGGCCCTCCAGTCTGTGCACGCGACCTGTTCTTCGTAAGTCTGTGAGGGAGAGTCACAAGTTAAGATCGAAATCGGGTTATGGTCACTTCCTCTTGTCTCTAGATCCGTGCACGAGGGGAATTTTCCAGACATACTAGCTGTGACGAATGATAGATCAATACAGCTGGTTGTGTTGAGGGATTTCATGAAGGCAATGCTGCTATCATTTAGCGGCTCAATGCCGTGTCTTAGGAAGTTTGCGAGTTTTGCTCTACGTGGGCTTGTGTTGGAACTGCCCCAAATTTCATTATGAGCATTCAAGTCCCCACAGATAATGAGCGTCTTGGCAGTCGCCGTGATCAGATCTTCCAGCCTGGACCCATCGATCTTGGCGTCGGGTTGTAAGTAAGCTGAAATGAATATGAAATTCTGAGAACCAATAATTGTAGTTGCGCAAACGTACTCGTTTGTTTCGTGGGGGTAATACTGGAATTTCAACTGCCGCAATGTCAGTACGGAACCCGCCAAGAAGCCGGCTTGTAACGTTTACTCTTTGTGAGTGGAGGAAATAGTTACCACTCAAGCGGAAATTTTCATCCACTTGTGACTTTGAAATCCAATGAATGAGAATCGACAAGTTTAAAGAATGTAAAGTAGATCAACTAGCCCAGATAGCAGACCACGAGCGTTCCACTGGAAAATGGTGCATCTTTTTAGGTGACTGTTCAAGGACAGTGTTGGCGATGGTGCTGCCGTCATTGTCTCCCGATCATGAATGGTGCACTACGAAGGAAGCAAGATGTTAAGAGCGGTTCCAGAGCCACGATAGCAGCAGCTTCAGGCAAGCTGTTTGAGGATGGTGTTACCTCCGTCATGTGTGGTAGCGTGTCGAGGAGGGGCCAGCCAAAGTTGCTGTCTTGGCGATGACGACAAGAAGCCGTAGGCAAGCTTGACTGGTTTACTGCATAGCGAAAGAAGAGCCGAAGCCGCACAGGAACAATACCCTTCCGGGCGAGGTTACAGTACAAAAATCGAGCGGAATGACAGAATAGATTCGCTGCTCCATAAATGAATGCAAACTATCTACCCGGAGGGCGGTTTTATGCATATACCCGTAACTGCTGCGCGCCTTTCTCCGTGCTAAAGTGCACAAGACACGCAAATAGTACATCCACACACAACACTCTTTTCGAGTTCGTGAGGGGCCGGAAGCAGCGGAACTCGTTGAGCCTGAGAGAGGGGGGTGGCGAGATCTCAAATGTGGGGTCCGCCTCGTCGGATAAGATCTCAACTTGCAGATCCATTGGCTGTCGCTGTAACGGTTTGAGTCACCGACAGCGATACGCACACGCGTGAGGCCCACGTAGTGGTAGGCTCTGCCACAAAGCAGAAGAACACTGCATGAAGCTTGCAGCATGCGTGAAAGGAATAGCGGCGCACTGAATCGGAACAATGATATGGCGGAGATAAGGGTCTTGAGCGCGGCTAATAACATGTGAAATATTACTTTGCCGTAGTCGATTAGCGTTTTAGGAACGTAGGTCTCCCCTTGTCATTCGGTTGCGCACAGAGTCGCAATGGGTAGCACAGTGTTAGTGGAAGCTTGTGTCGTTGGTTGTTGCTCTTCAGGCTGGGGATTCTTGGGGCTTTCTCGAACAGTAGATGCATAGGACTTTTCATTTTAGCGTTGGTGTGCTATGAAAGCGAACACTGAAGATGGATAGGCGTTGCACAAACTGGTACTGGATTCGGGGGCGGCTCGCGTTGCTTGGGAGCTCTTCCTTGAAGTCGGTCAACTGCGCGTGCAAGGGTTGCGGATTTTTTCTTTGGGCAGGTACCGAAGGTTCCAGGATATGGTCCATCACAATTCGCACATCGAGAAGGTGCGTGAGAGGTGAAGTCTTTGTAGGGGTGCGGGCCTGCGCATATTTCGCATTACGCTGGCTCGCTCATTGCGCTGCTTTGCAGCAGGACCTTTCCTTTGACATTTGATGCACTGGGTTGCCGTTCCAAAGTATTCCTCTAGGGGATAACTGCAGAAGCCAAAGGAAATTCGCTTTGATAACGCAGAGCCGCTTGGGGACTCCAAAAGCACTGCTTGGCAGTGACGCTCCTCCACTACACCGTTTTCGCCTGGATCATAAGGGACTTGTCTTTTGGCAGACGTCACACCTTGATTTCGCAGGTAGGAAACGAGTTATTGTCCATGTACTCAAGAGGGATGTCATGAATCTAAAACATGGTAGACGACCTTGAACCGCCATGTCAAGAAGCTCCGTCACAGCAAGAAGACGATTGACAGCGTTTAGTGACGTTACGGGGATGACAAGATCACCATCATTGTTGAAGCGATGCGTAAGAACGTTTTCCTGGTTTCCTGGGCAGTCGAGACGACTGCCGATGCAAGAAATTGGGATTGAGCCTCCAAAAGGAACAAACTGGTTGCGCTGGTTTAATCACATCTGGGATGCCAGCAGGCCTAGACTTCTTATATCTGACTGATATCTAAATGCAGCCTGATTTTTTCTTCAGCTGCATTTACATCTCTTGTGGTGTGGTGTTATAGCACCTCGATGGCTGGCTTTTTTACGGCTGGTGGTTCATGTTCGTCGAGTAAGACATTGTCTTCTGGTGGCAGAAACGATGTACGATTCTTCCCTTGCATTGTTGACATGGCAGAATGTTCCATCTTGGAGTCGTGAGGCACCAGTGATGGCAGCACCCCGCTTCGCAGCAGGGACCACTTATTGGCACCGGGAATGGCTTTCTTGACGAACCTATTCCGGGTCGCCGTCGTCCGTAGACTTTCATAATGCCATACTGCACAACATGATGTGCGGAAAGCTTTGCAATGGCACAAAGAAATGTAAACTCACTGAGCGGCGAAAGCAGTGGACAGGCTACCCAGTTCATCTTCTTCCTCCCGACAACATAGAACTTTTATGTTACGATACTATGGAAGCTATCAGGTTACATTGATTTATCCACACCTCGCTCTCCCCCTCAAGCACAGTTTCGTAATTCATTAAGCAGCGGATGCTGTTGCAGCAAGGAAATGAAATACAGTGTGTGTGAAGGGGAGGGTTGTGGAGCACTGATTATCGCTTTCATGGAGATGGTTTCCATTTGCCGTTCTCTTCGCCGTTTGCGCATGCATGTCCGCTCTCACTATAGTGTCTTCAAAGTATGAGCCGGGGCTCACACCGAGTAAGTGCGTCTTAGCTACTTAGCTGAACTTCGCGCAGCAGTGACACATGTTAAAATAGCGCGGTAGAGATGGGACAACAAAGAGAGTACACAGGACCTGCACTGGACATTGACAAGTATTCAGGCAGCAGAAGCAGACGCCAGCGGGGTGGCTCAAACGGGTCACTTCCCTAGGGGCACATGGATACACATTCAAGGTGCGTGACCCCTGACTTACAAATGGCAAGATGGATGGAACGCTGAGGTCCAGGACACCGGTGAAGGTTTCGCCCTTAGTGATTGGGCACTTCAGCACGTACGAGCACAGGTCCGACTTTAAACCCGGAATGGGAATATACCAGCCCAACACCTTCATCTTGGCGTCCAGTACAGCTGTTTTACTGTCTTGGTCTGCATTAGACATCAAAAGGCATGCACAGAAAGGACATTTTGTCAGTATCCAGGGCGGAATGGCAGTTAATAATGACTTCTACCTGACGTAACGCAGTCGGTTCGAGTAAGCAGTTGTTCAACGAATTCGTTTTCGGACTCCGTTACTAAGCTTGAATCGTCCCGGGCCGATACCACGTTCGGTTACTATAACTGGACTGTGAACGAAGCTTCACTCCTCTGACTTATTAAGGTGCACTGCCTCGATTATTTGCAAATAGTTTAAAGCCCAGGAGAAAACCGCGAAATACGTGGTCGTAAATTACAGCGCGAGTATTTCCGTGCTGTGCACTACCGCAAGAATATCTTATGGGCTTCGTAATGAGTTCGTGTATTTCAAGTTCTCTTTTTATGGGTGCTACTACCTTCCCAAAAGCAGGGAGCTTAACGCTGCGCAGAGGAGAGCGAGAGAGCGAACAAACATTTTTTAATGAAAAGACTAGCTAGGACTAGGCCCTTGCCGGTCCGAGGCGGTAGGTCTCCTCAGTCCGGGAATCCTCTGCCGGTGGCCGCCTTTTTCGCTCGGTTCACCAGATTCTTTTGGTTTCCCGAACGAAAGAAAAAAGACGAAAGAAAAAAGATTTATGCCATCTACTTATGCCATCTACTTGAATGACTTGCTCCGGGGGTCTATTTTTTCTTTCTTGCCTATGCCAGAATACCTGGCTGTGCGACCTGGAATCGAACCCTCGACCTTGTGCATCGCCTTCGTCGATGAGCCACCGTGGTGGGTAAAGTGCTTATATGTGTGCCTGTGTGCGTCTGCGCTCGTACAAACGGGTATGTGTGACACTAATGTGTGTTCCTTTCATATGCAAACAGTTTTTCGGCATATTTTTTAAGCCGAAGTGTTTGAAATTACATCACTCAAACTTCAGTTTCCCCCATTACACAGATGGTCAGTCCTACTGTCTGCACGATTCCCGCTAGTCTACGCATAGCTCAATTCAAAAACGAAATTTAAGTCGGAAAGTGCCAGGTCTCTAAGATAAAAGCACTACGATTTCGTTAAATTCTGAAATGTTTCTGAAATTCTGAAATTTTTCAGCCATGGCGCACTTACCCGACAATACAGTGAGGTAGACCTTGATGTCCGATCCACGCTTGATGACGCAAGGGTCAGAGTCGCACGGCTCGAGTTGCGCGCTCAAAATAGTAGCCTTGCTACCTGCAGATAGAAAATTCCAGAGCAATGTTCGCTTCCCAACCCGTCGCGCTAAACAAGTCACCACAAATACAATAAACGACCTTGTGCGACTTTACTCAACGAGGAAATAATAATTTAACTGCAAAAATTCTGAGCTTTTTCCGGCATACACTATTAGTTTTATTGGGTATGTTTGCATGCGATCGGTTACATGCTGCACTTGGAGAAAGGCTATAAAGACATCCACAAAATCACGGCTGACCTTTCCTGGGAACGTCATCCATTGTATTCAGTGTTAATACGAACGTACCGACAGAAAATGCCAACGAGCAAGCACTCATATCCCTGTTTCTCTGCTTCCCGTACCTAACGTGGATATGTATCGTGTGTTGATAAGCGGAGGTGTTTCTTCATGGCGAGAGGTTTGCTTGACACAAGTGACGAGCTGTGAAAAAAAGGAGTGGTAACAATCGTTGTTTTGTACAGAAACGGGCTGCCGCTGTAAAGATTAAACAAAAAACCTTCTGAATTAGTATGGCGACGGTTCTCAAACGAGGGTACGGGAACCAAGGGTACCTGCCAGGGTAATTCAGGGGTTTCACGAATCCCTCCCCAAAGCTATTCACTCCCCCTTTCCTCTCCATTCTTCTCTTGTTGGCAAACCTTTTCTGTAACGCAAATATGAGTAAGGACTATTGAGGAAAGAAAACCAAAGCCCCTTATGGAGAGAAATGTGGTTAGCGGTGGTTAGCGGTCCAGAAGTAATTCCCAAGAGCTTTTTAAAACGGTACGCAGAACTAGTCAGCAAATATCTTTATCTCATATATTCCAAATCTGAAAACTGCTGCCTTCCTGCTGAGTGGAAAATTGCTAGAATTACTCCCGTACTCAAATTAGGTAACGCTGCGTCTCCTTCTAATTACCGGCCTATTTCTATCACAAGTTGTAGAAAAATTCTTGAACATATCATATTGAAATTTTTAATAGGTTTTATTGAGTCGAACAACATTGTGCGCATGAATCAGCATGGCTTTACATCACGACTATCTACTGTTACACAACTTGTCAAAACACTGCATGACCTGGCGTTCGGCATAAACTTCGCATTCAAGCCGATGTCATTTTCCTCGATTTTTCGAAGGCAATCGACCGTGTCTCGCACACTAAACTACTCCTTAAGCTTAAATACATATTAGGTGATGGCGCAGTTTACCAATGGACTAACAATTACTTAATAGACCGCTTACAATTCGTTCAGTCAGTACTCTTCTGACCTTGCTCCAGTGCTCTCAGGCGTTCCTCAGGGGTCCGTATTACCTCCAGTTTTGTTCCTAATCTTCATAAATGGCATAAGTAGCTATGCTGACGTGAAACTTAGGCTGTTTGCTGATGATTGCATTCTCTATAATGAAGCACGACACCGCGACGACCAGGTGAAATTAAATAATGCTTTAAATAAAGGTACTGACTACAGTGACGGGGCCCGTCGCTTTAAAATCTGCACTACAGTGACGGGGCCCGTCGCTTTAAAATCTGCACTACAGTGACGAGGCCCCGTCACTTTAAAATCTGCACTACAGTGACGGGGCCCCCTCAATATAACAAAATCAAAACCAGCCGATTACCCGCCGATTCCCGTTCTGGGATGTGGTGTAGTGGCGTTCAGCCGCTGACTTCGAGCGTTGTAGTCCGTGGTTCGATCCTCGTGTTGTGTTTTTTTATTTTTATTTTTTTGTGTGTGTTTGTGTGTGTGTGTGTGTGTGTGTGGCCGCGTGGTTAGCGTTTTGTAACAGCAAAACAATTCACGCGGTGAGAGCAGTCGGTCTTGGTTTTTTACTCAAGCGGTCGAACCGCTCCCGCTCACTGGAGCCAAGGCCGACGTAGCCATCGCCGGTTACGCCCGATCTCCTGTAATTATTACCAGTGATTAATAATTAACAGTGACTCTGGCTAGTCAGTGAGCGGAAGCGGTTTGGCCGGTTAGGTAAAAATCAAGACCGACTGCTCTCGCTGAAATATTGTGAAGCGGGCGTCGGGTGGCGGCTTGGAGATCCGTTCGGATAGAGCTAGAGTTAGTCCGACCATCTGTAAGTATTAACACAGATTAATAATTATCAGTGATTCTGGCTAGTCAGTGAGCGGTAGCGGTTTTGCCGGTTGGGTAAAAATCAAGAGGGACTGCTCTCAACGCGAGTTGTGTTTCCTCTGGACGGAACTTTAGGGGGCCCCGTCACTGTAGTGCAGATTTTAAAGTGACGGGGCCCCGTCACTGTAGTCCGTACATTAAATAAAATAGCTTTGTGGTGCGCTGATTGGAAAAAGGCAATAAACATTGACAAAACCGTATATATGACCGCTACGAATGAAGCATCTAAGCTAGATTTTCTATACCATTTTAACAATGTGCCGCTTCGAAGTGTCAACCGTTATAAATACTTACGCCTCATAACATTGTCTGACCTCAGCTGAACAGAGCACGTGCGTAAAGTGTCAAATAAAGCAATGAACAAACTATTCTTTATTAAACGGGCCTTGTAATATTCTACACATGAAGCGAAGCTTCTCCAATACGTCACTTTTGCCCGCCCAGTTTTAGAATACGCCAATATTGTGTGGTTCCCCCACGCTGCGAGTAATATCGCAATATTGGAAAGGGTACAGCGCAAAGCCGTCCGCTTTATCTTTAATAGATGCCGACGCACTGTCTGGCCTACCGCTCTGCTACAGCGTGTTGGTCTAGCTACCTTTCGAAAGTCGCGCAAAGCTTTTTTGGTTCAAATTTTTATAGCAACTACTGCACAGATCGTTGCGCGTAAACCCTATTACTTGAAATTTCGTGATACCCGACCGACTAGAAAAAGGAATGCATGGGAACTTTTTGAATATGCATTTATTAATATTACTTTTCGCTATTTTTCCTTCCCGCGCGCAATTCGCGAATGGAATACACTGAATGCATTCGTAACACACCAGCGAAAACTAGAAAAATTTATGGAACTAATTGAACGTGCTGTATTAGCCTAGAATGAGATATCATTGTAAGTAATTATATTCTTTTCGCCATGCAATCCATCCGGTTCCGTTTGTCCCGGGGGAAGCATTTTCCTCCACTTTTTCTGTGTGTTTTAAATCCATCTTGATGCTGTCTGTAGACACCGCGTGTTGTTTTTGTCTTGTTTGTCTTATCTTGAGTTTCCCTGATAGTTGACGTACATTGGCGTTGTTGTATGTATTATGTAATAATATACTACTGCTATGTTTGTTGTTTACATTATGTGCTCTTTTTGTGTAGAATTTTTTATTACATCGGACGTTGATAAGTTGTGACATGTTGCTCACCCCTGTAATAATCCCCTTTGGGGATTGACAGTATTCCGTAAATAAATAAATAAAAAAAAACGCGAAGGTTTCTCGCACACAACCTGAGTCAAAGTCAAAGGGAAAAATCCAAGCTGCTTTGACCGTGTCGGAATGGCGCAGTCGGATAGACGTCGGCCTCATAACTCGAGGGACCCAGGTTCGATTACGACCGCAGGAAGCGTTTTTTTTTTTTTTTTTTCAGTAAGCCATAAAAAAGTTTCGCTTTAAAAGTGGCTTTGCTGCATAGCACGTGCGAGGCACGTGCTATGCAGCTTTTCACCGCGCAGGAAGCGTTTTAAAGTCGACTTTTTGCGCAAAACTCCAGCTGGCGGAAAAGCCAGACACATTAGAGGCAGGCTTATAATACGTGCTTGGGCGACCTAAGCTGCACATGCAAATTGTTTGACTAATAACCGACACTCATCGAAATATTCCACCGCTGGTTCTTCCATCACTTGTGGAACCCAAGAAGGGCTCACTGCAACACTCATGGTCCAGAACCACATCGATACGGGAACCGAATCCGGGTATTTAGGGGACAAGTGTGCTTATACTGCTCTACGTCAACACGTCGGCAGCAACGCAACAAGCCTAGTGCGTGAGCTGCTGATCCGTATCACGTGACAGGTGAACGTGACGGCAGGAGAGTCCTCCTTACCATTCGAAAGACGCTCCTCTCCGTCTTTTTTTTTTTTGTGTGTGCTGACGCATGGCCGGGCTAGAGTGGTGGCGTCCGCCGCTCTAGCCAGCCCAGGCGTGGCCTACGCTGCTGCGTTCGGGACGCCGCCTCCGCGAATTCCCGGTAACGGGTGGCAGAATTTCTGATTTCCCTCTCTGCAGAGCCACGTGTGTGAATTCAAGTGACGTCGCATGGGCAATTGTTGTGGGTGTCGTTTACAGGGTTGTTTTCCAACCACCTTCACAGCGTGGATTGGAGCCAATTTTTCCTTTCCCTGTAAAAAACTGTCACGGATGGTGATTTCAACTGGATAACTAACTTATCAGCATTGTTTCTCATGTAGCGCACCACATTAGCATAATTTTCACTTTTACCGATTTTCATTTGTTGGTTTATACTAAGCCCTGCAAAACATTTTCCTCCTTTCCTTTGTTTTACGCAGAGGGTGTCCTACGTTTGGAAGAATTTATGCCTTATTTAATGCAATTTTTCTCAAAGAAAAGTGGATGAACGCAGTTATGGGTACAACGACATCAAGATTAATTTAAACACTGTAAAAATTAAAGTATTAAGCGCGTGTGCGCTTTTAGCACACTCTGCAGGAAACATGACGCTGCGTCGAATTTCAAAATTCACTGATATTCTACATTCTTGAAATGTAATTTCAGCCTTCCTTCTAAGTACAATAAACTGCGATATTTTGTGCACATTCGGAATACAGCGGCGGTGCATAAGATCTCTATTGATGCCCCCCGCTGAAGTTGCATGCCCGCCTGTTCGTTGCCGACCGTTGAAATACGTCATGGCTGCCCAGAACCAAGAAAAAACTGTCGTCAACAAAGACATCATCAACGTTTAATGATGAGGCTGTCTAAAAGCTTTGGCTCATGATAATTGGAAAATGACATCGCGCCTGCGGAGGTTATTTACGTACTGGAGTTTTGTTCATTTTTGAGCGAAGACTCATACGTTCTCCTTCGATGATGCATCAAAATTAAGGGTGCGGGTACTCCCAAACCGCTCATTTATTCACTGCTTTTTTTACAAAAATACCCGCACGCCGCCTCGGGTTCTTCGCTCGAAATATTAATGCTTCAAATAATTTTCAAAACCCAATGCTTCATAAAGGTGGACATTTCTTCCTATTCGCGCTGAATGTTCTTGTTTCGGTATCTGTCTCTCAGCATGCTCAAGCGACGTCAATTTGTGAGTATTTGCTCATATAAGACCTTGTCGTTAAGTATACAACTCGGGCAACGAAAAGCAAAGCACTTCGTTCTGTATCACTGTGAAGTTTTTGTTTTCTCATTTCGCTGCTATATTCACCTTATTGACGTCTTTGTTCCCAAGTTTTCAGGCACCTAAGTTTCGTGTTTTTTGGATGGTCCCTGATAGTCCGTTTACACCTCCACTTATGAATTTTCTGTCACCTAGCTACTAACAGCTGAGGTATTCAAGATCTTGGTTGCGGCGTCAATGTTCATAAAGAAATAAAAAGGAAATGTCGAGCGCACGTGAGTTTTTGTCTCGTGAAGTTCCTTGTAACCAGGCATGCACCCACATGGGGTCTTGACCAGGAATCGGGAGTGAAGAGGGCTAAGGCGCCCGCTTCACAAAACTGTAGATTACAAACTTAAGCATTTGAATGAAGAACTAGCACATGATCAAAAGCGAGAATTGGTTGCATCCTAAATAAACGGAAATGTGTGCGCCACCTGTCGCCTGCTCCTGACGTCACATACCACATTAATAATGCCGAGACATCGCTTGTTGGTACCGCCGCACAAGCGGATCTCTCTGTTTAAAATGAGAGCGGCTCTGCCTGCTTAGCTGGGCGGACTTCTTCTTCATTCTGCTCCTTCTCCGTGCAGCTTCGCTTTTAAGAAAGTTCCTTCAACAAGGAAACACCTCTTTCTTGTGACATTTGGCGGGGGGCAGAACTCCCTCCAACATTGTGCCTCGCACACAGGCACACAGGGGATGGGACGACCAAAGAAGATCCGGACTCCCGAAAAGGGATGGCTTACCAGGAATCGCGCGGTGCTGTGAGGAAAAAGTGGAGTCGGCGACGACGAGCCGAAGACCCCGAACGGGTGCGTGCACGTGTGCGTTTAATAAAGTGAACAGCGTCGCCCGACAAAACGACTTCTCCTACGGCGTCATGGAGAATTTTCAGCGTCAGGTTCGTCGATCGTCACTGCTAGTCTACCGTAATATGATTAATATGAGAAATATGATTTTTTGACTTCAGGCATCGGCACTTTTGACTGGTCGCATCTGCACTTTTGCCTCTGTTCTTGTGCGTCTTACACCAACTGAACCACCTTGCGCATGCTTGTCTACGTTAACAAATATTTACTCTGCACGCGACCTCCTAGCGCTTGTTCAGAAATCTGTTTGTTTTCTTGGTTCACATACCTTTTTGTACATCTTTACACATATCACAAAGATTTTACTTACCACTATTTCTTGTGTGTTGTCTGTTTGTATACCTTACATTTTTCATGTACACCGTGCTGTTCTCATTTACGCTTATGCAGTTCTCATCTACACATCACCCGAGAAGGCCCAGCGCTGTTGGTGCGCAGTTACAATAAATAAATAAATAAATAAATAAATAAATAAATAAATAAATAAATAAATAAATAAATAAATAAATAAATAAATAGTGATCGTAAGGCCGTCTAGGCCAAGCTTAGTAAGAATCCGGCGGCACTTATGATCCCTGATGATTGGATGCATCTACAGGAACGACCAGCAGTTGATCCCCAACAAAAACAAAAAGTAGTACAGGCCTTCAACGGCGAAGGAGTACTGAAAGAACACTTTGCGGCGGCGGACGATGAAGCATACGAAGACTGAAGAGGACTCCACAAATAAAGCACTTGTATACTTTACTTTGCGTTTGATTTGGTCTTCTGCTGACGAGCGCCGTATATATACACAGGGTAAATGGTTCTCAGTCACTAATGAGTCGCTCGTCGAGTTTAGCTTAGTGAGACGAACACAGCTCTGCTTTGACGCCAAGCTTGCCCTGTTGTAAAAGCTATTTCATCCTCATCCGCCATTAAGTATCCATATTCTAAGGTACACGTGACAACCTACCCGTGTACTCTTGTACTCGCATCGCCGATTCCGCATGACCCTAGTTTTTAAACCTTCCATCAAAACCTGTTTTACTTTAACTGTACTTCCCTAACATCAATAAACGCCCCGTTAAATTGTCATCGTCTATTGCCTCGTTCTAGGTCATACTGTGAGCGCCCAGAGCTAATTAATCGGCTGACTGTGCTCTGAACCGGGATGGCCTGCAATTTTAAGCATAATAGGGCATTCGAAAATTTTAGCGCCGGCAGAATTATTCCGCGCTAATTCCTCGTGCACCTCGTACTTATTGCACCTCTATGTTTGCACCTTATTGCACCTCTGTGTTTCATTATGAATGAGTTTATTGTCTTCGGTTGTTCCCCATGGAAACTGTGGTAGCACTGTACTTCGTTGAGTTACATCTGTAAGAATTTTCATTGCTTTACAAATGGCATGGCTTTCGGATGAATCGCGTGTGTCGTGTTATTAGCTCCATCTTAAAATGCCATAATCTCTGGTTTCAGAGGGCTAAAATTTGGGCACAGATATGTGTCTTCTTTACCATATGTATGTCAGCAATTGTCTATAAGCCTTCCGCATTATGCGCTGTTAACACTGCGTCATCTGCGTGTGCCAGTCCTGGAAATCACTGTTCTAGCAGCTGCTCATTGGTGGGGTACAATAATTTAACGCTAATGTTAGTCTTTTCCAATAGTCTTTCCATTCTTGGAGAGATGATCAACAGACGTAAAGAGTGCATCCCCGTTTTAACACTCTATAAATCTACAGATACTATGTGCAGGCCTCTGTGCTCTTTCCATTTAATTTGCACCTTGGCAGGTCATACGTTGCATTCAAATGCTGTAAAAGCTCTGCATGAATGCCTGCACTCCGTATTGTAGAAAGGAGTAAAGGTGACGCTAAAACTTTGCTAATGATGTGCGCTGACTTGACGCAATTGTCATTCTGGGCAGAGAAATTGTAATTTGAAACATACAAAGTAGCTGCTTACCACAGTCCTTGTATGTGAAGTTGTGACGTTGCCCAGAGACAAAGCCGAAGACCAGGAGGGCAACAACGTAGCGAATCATGTCGGGTGCTGTCACTTGCAGGTTATTTCTCTTGGAAAATACGCGTTAGTTTGGTGGTCCCGTCGAACGTGTGCACAGCTGACGGCATCACGCAATCCCATGGCCTTAAATACCGTAGACTGTGGGAGGCAGCTGGAAGCGGTCACGGGGCGCGTACCCTGACCTTTGAAAATTGCGATATGAAAATATGCGGTTATGGTTTGCTTCCTTATCAATTCATTATCGCAATGGAAGACCTTGGGAAGTATCCAACGCATGACACCTCTCTCGCGCGTTCCTCTCGGAGTGGGCGTACGGGAGAACCGGCACAGAAATGAAGGAAATGCTTAGATGGTCTTATCGCAAAAAATAGGGTCCAGATAAGGGACCTATTGTGAGGGCATTGGCCTTGGTATACTGTACAGTGCTAAGCAATGAACGGTATACCGGTTGGGGGGCTTTTTTTAATAGCCATACAAGGCTATATAACGCGTTCGCGAGAGATAATCCTGCTTTGTTCGCTTTACTGACGCCGAGCGGATCCCTGTTACGCGATGAGGGATTCCTTATCTTCATGGCCATCCACAATCTGTGTTGTCAGTATGGTTTGGTCTGTTGCGAGGTTATACAACGCCTTTGTTGAGTAGGCGGGTGGGAAAAGTGTAACCGAGTGCGCAGTACCGGATATTTGCACACACAAAAAAAAGAGTTCGAATGACCCCGTAATTCGGCAGAAAATGGGTAGGTAAGGCATTCTGAAAACTAAATACAAACGTAGGAGCGAGATAACACCGCATGCTTGCGTAAGCCACAATCGACGGAAGAGATGTTAGCGCCTGCAGCATTAACGTGCTCTGCGAAAAAACTTCTCCCGGGACCGCGTCCGACAGTCGGCCACTTTGACGATCGTCTCTGAATTCACATTGGAACAAATATCTCATCCACCGCTTGAAAGCGTAGGAGCTTCTGTATGATTAGTTCAGTTTTCGTGCTGAACAGGTACCGAGGAAAATGCCGTGCAAGCTGTAGTGAAACAAAAAAAAATTCTGCCTACTTCGCACTTGAGATGCTAATGCTGAGGAAACGGCGGGGCTGATGTTCTTCACTGGCTCTAACTTGGATTTTTCTATAGCTTTATCTTTACATTTGAATAGGTTGAAGTGGACTTTAATATAGGTTTATTAGGCTTTTCTATAGCTTTAACAGGGCTCTTCTTTAGCTTTAACGTAGATAGCTTTTAATTTGACATTCTCTATCGCTTAACCTTGGCTATTTTTAGCTTTATATTGCTTGTCAACTAGCTCCAACTTGGTTTTTTCTGCGTGCCTTTTTACTTTGTCTTTCAGTAGCTTCCCCCCCCCCCCATCCCTACTATGTCCTTTTGTTATAGTAAGGCTGCTGCTATTGCTGATCATGAAGCCCCTTTTCTAATTAAAGGGGCACTGACACAAAATTTTGAAGGCGAGATAACTTCGGAGATAGATTGGTGTGAACACACATACATCATCTGCAAAATATCAGCGGCGAATACAGCCTAGAACATAATTAAAATCAATTTTAAAGTGTGCGAAATGCAACCGAGCAGCCAGCAGAGGACCACGCGCAATCGACACTCCGTAGATATTTTGTAAGTGAACAACATCCAAACACGTCACGAGCTTGTGTTTGCCGTTTCCGCGCTGCCGGCGTTTTTCGCCGACTCGCCCGGCTCGCCGCTCCAATCGGAGGGCGGAGCTTCAGCTCTCGATTTTTGCTCTTTCTGGCAATTCATTTCGATGTTTGCTAATTGCTGTTCGGCCTGTTCTTCCACGCTAGAGGGTGGCGCATGGGGGTCTTCGGATGTAGCTTTACGCTTCCATTGATAATCACCCGATCCCAGAGGTACACACTCTAAAGATACTCGGACTGCTCATACAACAAAATAGGGCAAACACACAATTCCTCACGCAGCTTAGCAAGCACGTCACACAGACTATCGCACTGATAAGATGTATAGCGACTAGGCGTCAGGGCTTACGAGAAAATGAGAGGATACGCTTGATCCAAGCCTTCGTCGTGAGCAGGATCACGTACTCTCTGCCGTACCTCCACGTCAGCCCTACTGAACTTAAAAAAATCAATTGCCTCATTTAAAAAGCTTACAAAGCGGCACTTCAACTGCCCCTGCACACATCCACTGCCAGATTCGAACATCTAGGGGTGCACAACACGGCAGAAGAGCTAGTAGAAGCGCACCTTTCTGCTCAAACAGCCCGTCTAGCGACTACCCCTACAGGATTGCACATTCTTGACAGAGTTGGCCTTAATATCCCGTCAGGCTTAGACCGGAAGGTCTCCATTCCGCATACCACCCACGTTCAACTCATAGTTCGGCCACTACCCCGCAATATGCATCCAACATATAACGTGGGCTGAAGAACACAGAGGGCGCGAGCACTCGAGAGGCGTCTTCCAATCCGGCAAGATATCCCCTACGTGGGATATCCCCTACGTGGACGCTGCTGAATACCGCCACCATGACGCATATGCGATAACCGTGATCAACCGGCCCGACACCCCTCCTATTAACTCCCTCACGGTGAACACCCCTCATCCCGGAGAGACGGAGGAGGCGGCAATAGCGCTAGCGCTGTCCCACAGGCCGACTCCCGCAATTATAATCTCAGATTCTCAAACGGCCGTTCGAAATTTCGCTCGTGGCCTTATTTCGCCACTCGCCCTCAAAATTCTGGCTCGAAATTCCCCAACCTCCCCGGTAGAACTAATTTGGACCCCGGCACATGCCGGCCTCGGAGGAAATGAGGCAGCCCACGTCGTCGCTCGAGGACTTACAATCCGAGCGGGCCCCAGCCTCGTTCCCTACCATGGGGCAAGATCTGCCAGGGGCAGACTAACTACTTACCCCGACATTGTCAGTCATTACCGCCTCGCCCGCCGCAAATACCCCCCTGCCCATTCCCAGCTCATCCACGCGCAGGAACGCACATGGCGACTCCTCCAGACTCACACTCTCCCTTGCCGAGCGGTACTTCACCACATCCACCCCTCCCTTTACCCTTCCCCCAATTGTCCTGCCTGTGGCACACGCTCCACCCCACTCCATGTGGGGATGCGCTAAAGACCCGTTCCCTCTAATTTCCTCCGACGAGCAGTGGGAGGGGCGCTGGGTAGCTCTGACCTAGGGACAGAACTCTGCCTCGTGGACAGGGCTACGCTAGTCGCCACCAGGCTGGAGCCTGCGGCCACCCCGACCCCTTAAACCTACTGCAAATAATAAAGTTTTCTCTCTCTCTCTCTCTCTCTCTCTCTCTCTCTCTCTCTCTCTCTCTCTCTCTCTCTCTCTCTCTCAGCTCTCGAGAACGAACGACCCGATCGTTGGCGGCGACGGCGCCGTGATTTCGTAGGCTCATCGGGCAGCTGGCCGCAACCAAAGGTCTACAGCGATTCCAGGCACTCTGCGTTTTTTACTTTTTATTTATATTGGATGCGAAAACGCCCCGGAGACACGAAAAGCCCACTGAGCGAGCCGCACGGTCGCTCTGCAGGCGGCGGCCACGGCCGCGAAGTGGTCCAGGCCGGCGCAGGTAGCTCGAGTGATAGCGCGTTACCGCTGCACGATATTGTACCCAAGTCCCAACCATGGCAGCTTATATGAGAAAGGAGTGAATAATGCGATGGCGGGTTGAATTACAAATTATCATCTGCACCGCTTACGAGAGCGGCAATCGAATATCCGCCGCAGTGCTAAGCCGAACACATCTGTAGGCGGACCTGTAGGCAGACCGGCCGGCTGCTTCCAGCGCGCGTCTTGCCACCCACTGTCTCGAGCGTCACGCGTCGTTCTTTAGCCGCGGTAGCATTTGCACTCACCGCGCCTGCGTCACGTCCACGGTCGCTTTTTAATTAAGCGGCTCACGAGATCAGTACGTGCACATTCGCAGAAACTGCAGGTGATGCGGATTCGACAGTGCGACGGCAGCTCTGCTCTGTGATATCCCTTCGACGGTCACGTGGTCAGCTTTGTTCACACAACATCCATCGTTTCGCGGCACCCGCCGAAACCTAAACTGCGACTTCCGCATTGAAAATGCCTCTAATTAAACAACCGTGGCACGCGGAAGCAAATGAGGTTTCTACAGGTGATAAGTAGGTCACTAGCTACTTATCGCAACAAAAAAACCAAGATGCGAAATTTTTGTGTCAGTGCCCCTTTAAGAGAAAGATGGTGAAAAGCGAAGCTTTCTCCATGCAAACTGAGTCAATTCAAAGTCTACCCTCTGAAAGTAAAAAAATCCGAACCACCAAATTCACGAGTTAAAGTCCCCTTCAACTCAGCGAAAGTCCAAGTCCAACGCCCAAGCTATACGACCTCAAAGGAAATGCTGTGCGCTCCGAAGGCTGTAATATAGCGCGATCAGATAGATGCCGGTTTCATAACGCGAGGGACCTGGTTCGATTACGACCACGGGAAGCGTTTTTTTCTTCTTTAGGCGCGCACTCCCCACACGTGCTCGTCGGCTCCTTGCCTCCTCGCCACTTTCCCTCACACATCTTGGCCCAGCATTTTCGTCCTTCCCGCTTTGCTGCACCGAGTTTTCAGCGAAGCCAGGAACGGACGGGAACTCACCTTTTGACCGCTCCGCTTTCAAAATTTTACTTTACAATGTAGTCAAAACTCGATCGTTTGCGATGTGCCCTTTTATTAAAGCGTAACATTTCTTAGTCGGACCGATGGCGTCCACCCAAAAAAGACTAATGCATCTCCCCACAGACATGTTGGTCGACCTAAAAGCTCTGACAAGATCTCTGGACACAGGTGCGTGTTTGAAACCGGGCTTCTATTGTGTCAAAACGTTTACTTGAAACTCAGAAACTCGCGGAATAGGAACAGTTATAGATAAGACAATACACGCATTGAACTTGAAGAAGGAGGGCTTGCGTTCGGGCTAGTTGGTACTCCATAACGTTCATCTTAAGCGCAGGAAAAAAAAAAAACAGGGACACAGTAGACAAGGACAAGCGCTACTTCCAACGGAATTTTGATTGATTGATGGTAGGGTTTAACGCGCCGACGCAACGCAGGCGATGAGGCGTGCCGTAGTGGAGGGCTCCGGATTAATTTTGACCACCTGGGGATCTTTATCGTGCGCCGAAATCTCGAACACACGGGCGTTTTTGCTTTTCGCCTCCATCAGAAAAGCGGCCGCCGTGGCCGGGAATCGAACCCGCGACCTTGTGCTCAGCAGCGCAATCCAACGGAATTTTATTGAATCAGGGTGAAATATATAGCAGCAAAAATGCAAGAGACACCGAAAAGGTTATGATTAACACAGATTACAATAACGGAATCGCTTGCCGCTGTTTCACAAGTGTCAGTCATTACCACGACCAGTTGTTTTTTAAGAACGCTGCCTGCTTATCGGACAAGGCTACTGATGTCGTGCTGACACGCTCAAAATCGCCTAGTTGCATTTCAGCTGCCTCTTCTATCTCACGCATCCGCTGACCAGAGTCGTGAAACAATATCACAGAGTTTTTAAAGTATGGTTCACACTTGGGGCATTAACCCCAGTGAGTCGACAGGTTATCATCCTTTCTTTTGTGTACGTTATTTTGATGCTCACGTAACCTGACGCACCGTGCCGTCTTCCCTACATATACCCTTCCGCAGGCTAACGGAACACGGTACACAACCCCTCTATCGCATTTCACGTACTTGTTTTGGGGTCCTTCGTTACAGCCAGTATGTTCTTTTCGTACAGGACATGTATCTCTGCAGAGCCTCTCGAGCTTGATTGGTGCGAACATTACAATGCGAACCCCCGCCCTCTGCCCTATTTTCTTTAGCCGATGTGCGATACCTTGCAAATACGGTACAACCGCCGTCTTACGGCGGTCGTTGCAGTCATGCTCACTTGTTTCAACCGCTTTTATTACCTGTTTATCACGCCTGCGGACAGCCTCAACGACTGCCACAATGACGTGTTCAGGATACCCTGACCGTCTCAGCCGAGAGACCTGCGCCTCCACAGCGCTCCGCACGGGATGGAAACAGGATTTCCTTAGAGCATTGCTGAAGCACATCGTTGCTACTGAGAGTTTCACCAGTTTGGTGTGTGCAGAGCTAAATGGCAAGAGGGGCTTCTGGCTGCAGGGTGCGTAACTCCAGTAAACCTGGTTGTCCGAAAACATGAGACCCATGTCCAAAAACTTCAGCCCGTTACCTTCTGGTACTTCGTGAGTTATCTGAAGTGGTTTCAGGCAATCTTCAAACACTGGCAATGTTGATCTCACATCATTGTCCAAGCTAGACGCACCCCTACGAAGGACAACCAAAAAATCTTCCACGGACCTGTATACTTTGACGACATTTGTTGACATCAATCTACCCGCCAGCACCCGGTCGATCAGGCCCAGAAAAAGATCGCTCAGCACTGGAGGAACACAAGACCCTATACAGACACCCTTTTTTTGTATCAAGGCTGTGCTGCTCCAGGAAACATAGGTGGACTGCAGATACATCGACAACAGGTCGAGGAACCCTTGCATTGTTACTCCACTTTCATTTTGAAAGGCTATTACACCAAACTCAAAAATGCATTCTTCGACACACTCCAGGACTCGGTCATGTGGCAGGGAGTAATAAAGGTCTCTGATGTCTAGAGAAAAACCATTAAATGTACAGTGGGAGTGCAGTGTCAAGAAGTCACAGACGTCTTCGGAGTTTCCGGTACGAAAGGGATACCCAACGTCCAGCAGCTAAAGGTGCTTCTGTAGAAACAGACTTACGGCTTTCTGCCAGGTGTGCCATTCTGACACTACCACTCGAAAAGGCTATACGTTGGGCAGACGGCACGGTGCGACAGGTTACGTCAGCATCAAAATAACGTACACAAAAGCAAGGATGGTAACCTGTCGACTCACTGGGGTGAATTCCCCAAGTGTGAACCATACTTTAAAAACTCTGTGATATTGTTTCACGACTCTGATCAGCGCATACGTGAGATAGTAGAGGCAGCTGAAATGCAACTAGGCGATTTTGAGCGTGTCAGCACGACATCAGTAGCTTTGTTCGATAAGCAGGCAGCGTTCTTAAAAAACAACTGGTCGTGGTAATGACTGACACGTGTGGGACAGCGGCAAGCGATTCCGTTATTTTAATCCGAGTTAATCGTAACCTTTTCTGTGTCTCTTGCATTTTTCTGCTATACATTTCACCCTGATTCAATAAAATTCAGTTGGAAGTACTTGTCCTTGTCTACTGTGCCCCTGTTTTGTTTTTTTCTGTGCTTAAGATGAACGTTATTGAAGAAGGAGTCAAATAATATAGTACCTAGTACCTTTATCTCATAAGCCACGTATCGGTACACATTTAGATCGTTCGTGAATGTATTTTCTTAGTGCGAAAAAAATCGCCTCATGGCCGTTCGTTCTTCGTTCCCGATTAGGTTCTTTGGAGGTTTCATGATCCCGCGGATGAACTTTCAGCGAAGGTTGGCCGCACTTTTGCTTTATACCTTCGCTGCCCGTATGGATAGCGAAGGTGTTGACGCACTTTTGACGTAGCTTTTTTTTTAGAAAAATTTTGCACTTCCCTTGACTTCCTTTAGGAACGGATGGTAAAGTTTTTAACGGATGCTTAAATGTACGCGGCATGCAGCGTAAATAGATACGTCGGAATTGGCGAACTGCATATGCCTGCCTGAGTTCAAATTCAGATATCTGTTCTGCGCGTATTTTCGCAGAAATAAACGAAATTACCTGCTACAGTTCTTATTTTTAATATTTATAATTCGGATCCCTACACACAACCACGCAATAACGTTACCTGCACACTACGCGTGAACGGAATTGGTCGTCCTGTCATTCGCCAACGCATTGTATATTTTAAAGGGTGTTACCTGGCATATCTCTATTGACGCGTAGCGTTAAGGGACATGCCTCGCAGAAAAGCCGGCGTTGTCGGTGGAGTTGACCGTGAGGGACAAATTCCGTAGCGCCACCTTGCGGCGCCCACTGCTACCCCTGAAACCACTGAAAGTACGATGATGTCAGCGCTAGAGGATAATGAACCACGGAGCGTGCTCACCCTTCATACACGTGTGTTAGATGCGCTGCAGTCTATCTGTACCGAGCGCAAGAACGTTCTCATCGCCGAGTCCTATAACGCGTGCGTTTTCCACGCTTTACAGAGAAGCTCAAACGTCCCCAGTTTTTTTTTTTAATTCTCAAACATGCTTTAATTGTGAAGCCCGAAGAAGGCGAAAACAGCCGGCACTTTTCTTGGCCTTTTCATGCAAAACTGCAGTGATGTCCCAATG
Organism: Haemaphysalis longicornis; assembly: GCF_048455015.1. Classification (NCBI taxonomy): domain Eukaryota; kingdom Metazoa; phylum Arthropoda; class Arachnida; order Ixodida; family Ixodidae; genus Haemaphysalis; species Haemaphysalis longicornis. Next base: position 83,520,935 of record NW_027526422.1, on the reverse strand, counting down.
GTGCAATGATGTCACGAAGTCCGTGCTGGAAAAGTTGTAGGGCTGGCTTGGAGTCTGTTAGAATGACCTATCCCCGCACTCAGAGAGATTTAATCGTTTTTAAGGCGGCATTAAATGCGACATCCTCAACCGCTGCGAATGTTATCATGGTCGAGACGAGCAGTTTGTGGCGGGGATAACAAAGGCCGCTGCGGTGGTCAGTCCTTCGTGGACAGATCCGTCCGGGAATATGTGAATGAGTTCTTCGTACATTTACTACCGTTCTCGCCTTGCCTAGTGGGGTAAATCGCTCCGGGCGAATACCTCGGATGGCTGTTGCGCGTTCCAAGAACTCAAAACGCCAGCCCGGTTCCAAATGCTGCCATTTGTTCCGTCAGTGTGGGTAAATAACACTCAGAGTGTTGTATGCCACGTGTATGTGCGATTCCTCCTTTAAGCGCAGACGTTTGAGCTATGTTTTCCGGACATCAAACTCTCCCAGACAGGCGTGCTGCAAGTGCGGCCTCTGGTACGCCCTCAAGTGGAGGGGTGTAAACTGAAATCTGCGAGGACAATGATAATTTATGCCATTTGGGGAACCCCAAGGAATATGTTGAGGCCTTTTCTCTGAAGTGCTTGCTCGTGATTATGCTGATATTCCGATAGATAAAGTAATGGCAACTGGTTAAGTACACGACTCAAAACGAGCGCCGCGTGGATCCAGAGCATTGAAGACGTGAGGCTGTCCCAGTGGGTTCCAGCAATTCGGAGTAGCTCAATTATTTATTTCTGAAGCAATTGTTAATTCGCTACATTGAAAATACAACGTCGTGTTAAATGAATGGCCCATAAAATGGCCGATAGGTCATACAAAAATTTCTTTGGACAGTTAGGTATGCTTACGTGCTTTGAAGGCGAACGCTTGACTTAAAATTCCGAGGGGTACCTTTTATAACCGGTCCACACATCGGCACAGCAGTAACGGTATTTTACCATCATTAATCCGTCATGATCCTGTCTAATTCATCTTGTTCCCCCATTATTCATCTCAATTTATCTTGACCCAACATAATAGTTGGGTTCGACCTGAATACACCGTAATCCAACCTTAATCCCGCTTAATCAATCTTAATCACAATTTACTGATCAGTATTATAAATCACCTATTAATAATTATTCCATTTTATTTGATCCTATTTAGCCTCACTTCGTTGTAGTTCGTCCTAATTCACTTTAACCCGTTTCACCTTTTCGCCTCTACTAATTAATCCCAACTGGTCGAGTGCGGACCCTTACAAGGGGAATCCACGCCTGGAAAGCTGCCTTCACCCTTGCGAGGGGCCTCTGACCCTTGTCCATCTGGCGGGGTCCCCGGCCATCATGCCGCGTTGCGCCATTGCCGGGGGTGAAAGAGTCTGGCGGCATGTCCTGCTACAGGCGGTTGCGAGTTGAGCGTCCACCAAGGCTGTGGAAGGCACCTAGTGCATTCGTGTGCCTTGGTGGCGCCGGGCACCTACCGGTATAAAATAGGTAGAAGCGACTCCCCGGCCCGGCACTCGGCCCTTGCATGAGACTACAACGCTTGGGAAGTTCACCCGGCTTGCACGGGAAATCACCCCCATGGAAAGGGGTGGCTGCAAAAACGCAGGAACTTTTTGTTTTCCACGGATGGCATGCTTCGATTCGCTTCTGGCCAACGTTTCGAGGTCAACCTTCCCACGAGACATACAAGGTCGCCTCATTAAAATAGGTGAAGCCCGTGGAGTGGCACGAAAATTATCAGGGAAGCTCCTATATACAAGGTAAAGTAATTGAGTTAAAGAGAAAGCTGGGTAAATTTTGGTATAAAATAGAACCCGAAGCCTTCGCTATGTGATGCGAGCTCGTGCACCTTCAGAATACCACCAGACCTCGATTACTCCACGGGAGTCAAGATGAACCTAATCAATGTGTTGTGGCCTACGATGTATATGCGCGTGTGTACTGAGGCCTACAAAGGAAATTTGAACGTGGTAATTACAGATGCACAATTAGGTGAATAGCAATGTAAGTTCCTTCTAAATGTCCCCTTTGCTTGGCGACACTATCACGTGTATGTTTGGAGCCATTGAAAAAAAAATTGGCGCAGCTTGCACTAATGGTGCAAGGCTGTAGAAACAGCAGGGCTGGAGGCCTCTATCTTTTCGACGGAGACCCGGCTTTTCCACCTCTCATTCCTCAAGTGCAGAGCATTTTAGGGCCACGTCTTGCCGTCGTAGCTCGTTCGCTGCCACGATGTCTACCCTCCGCCGTAATCAGGCGAAGTAGCGACATAGCGGACCCAAACAGAGCCCGTCGGAGTAACGGCGTTACACAGAAGCTTCGAAAATCAAGCGGTTTTTATAGTCATAACCGTTCGAAACTCCCGAACCGCTGGAACTTGTCGAACCGCTGGCACTTGTCAATCATCTCCCCATTGTTTTGCGCAAAGAAAACTGCAGGTACACTTGAGGCAAAATCGGTGTAATTAACCGGCAGCCCTTACGTTCATTTAGCTGGGAACGCTCATTAGGTTGCTTTTTACGATAGTAAGCGAAAAAAGGGGCCGCGGGAGACACGCGTTCAAAAGTGAGCAGCAAGGCTCCGCACATGTAATATAAAAGCACAGATATATATGTGTGTGTGTATATATATATATATAAATAACTTTATTTGTCAGCTTTGCTGAGGGTAACTACCCGAAGGGAGGTTCCGGGTGGGCGCGTCTTCAGACGGCGGCCAGGAGCCCATGACCGCAGGCGGCGTCTTCCGCCAGCTGGATGACCGCAACTTGTACTTCTGGAATGCAGCTGAGCAGCGTGGCCTCCCACTGCTCGGAATTACTGATGTGAAATCCGGGGTTGGCGGGCTGGGGTTTGGCCCAAACCATGTGGGTTAGTGAAGCAGCTGATAGTCCACATTTCCTCACCCCACTAGAGCCCACATTCTGGCCCCCACCCTGTACTACTCGCAATGCCGCTTCTGCGAGGCTCCGGGCACCCTCTACCATATCATTTGGGGCTGTGATAAGAACCCCCACCTACCCCCCCTGCCTTTCCCCTCCCCTGAGCACTGGGAGAGAGCACTGTCCAGCTCGGACCCTGACGACCAGCTTTGGCTGGTGCAGCGAGCCCAAGAAGCCGGACGGACTCAAGGGGTCCTGGAATGAGGACTCTTCCCCAGGGCTGACAGCTTCAGATACACGTTTATTCCTCCTCCTCCTCCACAACATTTGCATGCGTCCTGGTACTTTTCTGGGTACTGTCGCTGCCATAGGGCGGGGTGGGGGAAAATGAATGTCTGCAGCCTACGCCACGCCACTGATTGTCCTCTTGTAAGTTATATGTGAGCTGCCGGAAGTTTAAGACGACTCAGCCTGTAGTGCTGTGTAATTTCCTGATATGTCCAGAACCTATCCCTTCCCCCCGTGTCAGACGGCACCTTTTCGGACTCTGGGTCAGCCTAGTTGCAGAATCCTCGGGCTGCCTCGTGTGCCATCTCGTTCCCCGGGAGGGACGAGTGCGCTGGTGTCCAAACCAGACGGACTTGCCTTGCTGTTGTCTCAGAGCGGGTCCGTAGTACATGCGCCGCTTCCACAGAAACCCTCCCTCTAGCGTAATTGCGCAGGGCGGTTTTAGAATCCGATATGATTATGCTGGCCCGTGTACCCGTGATGGCGAGCGCGATGGCCAATTCTTCTGCGTATCTGGGCGGGAGGTGTTGACTGAGCACGAGGATACCACATTACCTTGGTGGTCAACCACCACTGCCGTTACCGCGCTTCGGCCAGGGTAGCTCGCTGTGTCTACGTAGCAGACCTCCGGGTTAGAGTGTTACTGTTTGGGTAGCGCCATGGCCCTTGCTTGTCTGTGCTCCTGGTGGTGTGATAGATGCATGTTGCGGGGGAACGCTGCCACACCGATGTGCTCCCGGATTTCCCGATGTAAGGTGGTCTTGTGTCCATGTTGATGGGCGTAAGGAATGAGCAAGGATTCTAGAATGGTCCTCCCGGTGATGGTAGCTGCTAAACGATTGTATTGGGCCGTACGTTGGGCTTCAATGAGCTCGTCCAAGGTGTTATGAATGCCCATCTCTAGCAATCGGTCTGTGGCGGCGCTGGTAGGGATGTCGACTGCGTCCTTGGTGTCTTTTCGAATAATTCGATTAATTTTTTCTATTTCTGCTCTCCTGAGCTTGAGATAGGGGGCGACGTACGTAATTCTACTCATGATAAAGGTCGGCACAAGGCGGAGGAGGTTGGGCTCCTTGAGACCATGCTGTTTGTTTGCGATCCTTGTTATTAATCTACTAATCTGGGAAGCTGCATTGTGCAATGCTTGAATGGTTGCTGTGTTGGTGCCTTTCTCGTGGATCCACAGACCCAGAATGCGAATGCAGTCAGTTTTGGGGGAGGCGTTTGCTTGGAGAAACACTTGAATGTCTGGAGCAGATGATGGTCGCCTGCCTGGCCTTGTGGGGTTGTAAAGAAGGATCTCTGATTTCTGCGGGTAACAGGCCAAACCTCTATCGTGTACGTATGTATGTACAACATCAGCGGCTGCTTGCAGGCGTTCCTGTATCTCCGCATCCCTACCACCTACTGTCCACACCGTAATGTCATCGGCGTACAAGCTATCGCGAATGTTGGAGATCTGGTCGAGCAAAGGAGGCAGCCCAAGCATAGCCACATTTAAAAGGAAGGGGGAGAACACGGAGCCTTGTTGTGTGCCCCTGCTGCCCAGGCTTATGGAGTCCGATTTGAGACCCTGGATATTGATTTGAATGGTGTGTTGGGAAAGGAAGTCCGCAATGTAGGTGCATGTCTTGGCCCCAACGTTGGGCTTGTTAAGATTATTAAGTATGGCCGCATGGCTCACGCAATCAAAAGCCTTCGTAAGCCCCGAACCTATGATGACCCGTGCGTCGAGGGGAGATGCTTCAGGGTTGTCAATTATGTTGCAGCTGCAGCATCACATCCTGAGTAGATAAGCCGGGCCTAAATCCTACCATGGTGTGAGGAAATAACTGTCGTTCTTCCATGTGCTGGTGCAGTCGACTGAGAACTACAGGCTCACGTAGCTTACCAAGGCATGATGTTAGTAAGATGGGCCTGAGATTTTCCAATTTCAGCTCCTTGCCCGCATTCAGGGCAAGGAGCTGACCAAGGCATATTTCCATGCAGAAGGGAGCTTACCTCTATCCAACATCATGTTCATGTAGTCGGTGAGAGCGGCTATGGATGAGTCGTCGAGGTTTGCGATGACCTTATTAGTGATGCCATCGGACCCGGGCGCGGATCGTGTGTTTAGTTTGGTGATGGCCGCATACATCTCAGCTCTACTTATAGGACCGTCCAGCGCTGAGTTTGGTTTCCCTAGCTGTGTAGTTTCGGGGAGGTTCTTCTGAACTTTGGGGTATGTGCACATGCTGTAGTTTTTCCAGCAGTGTTTTCGAATTAGCTTTTTGGGAATGCAGCAAGGTTAGCATATTGTTGCGTTGAACGATGCGCTTTCCTTCGGGATTTAGCAGGCTGGGGATCGTGTGCCACGTGCGTGGTGTGTTCATTTGTCTCTCCATAAGGTCACACACGGCATTCCAGCGCTGATTGCCTAAATAGGCGGCATGCTTTTCTATATCATTGTTTAGTCGAGCCAGCCTTCGTCGCGGGGGGCGGTTGTGTCTGGCGCGAGTCTATTTGCTCGAGATTTGCTTCTTCAGGAACGGTTTTCGTGGCCAAGTCGATGTGCTCATGTACGGTTTTCACCCACTCCTCGACATCTTCGATATTAGGGCTGTCTTGCGTTTGTCGGATATTCCGGAAGAGGTCCCAGTCAATTACTGTATGCTTGCGCCCCACTGATTTGGTCGGCCCGGCCACGAGGAGTGTTTCCACGATATAATTATCGCTGCCTACGTCGATCAGCGTGTTTCTGCATTGTCCGCTGTTCACGTTTTTTCCAACACTCAGATCCGGTGTGGTATTGCGCTGGACGCTGTTGCCCTGCTGGTTGGGTGTGCCGCATCCGTTAAGACGCTGAGATTCAGTTGTTGCAGGGTATTAAATACCTGCTGACCCTTTTTTGTGGGTCGGGGGCATCCCAAAGCTGGGTGGGGCGCATTAAAATCAACGATAACCAAATAATGGCCACGGGACACCTGGTGAGCCATCTGGAGCAAGGACCCGACGTTACGGTGTATTCTTGGTGAGCTGTATACATTGAGGACGTACTTTTTCTTCTTCTTGGCGGTAGCAGGCAGGATTTCAAGGAAAAAATATTCCGGCCCCTGGCATTCAAGCGATATTTGCTTTGCTGGAATATTTCATGCACTAGGGTAGTGACCCCTCTTGGCGAGGGTTCACCGACATATCTGCCGCAACGTTGTGGTAACCCGTGTATATCGAGAGTTTGGCTGGGATCTCTGTCTCTTGTAAAGCTATGATATCTGGTGCAGTATGGTGGTTTTGCCGTATGTGGTTGATATGCTGTTGTAGGAGCCTTCGTTTGGACCTGTATCCTCTACAGTTCCACTGCCAGGTGCAGTAAGAGTGGCTATCGTTGTGTTTGCCCGGTTCTTGCGTCATGGTGATCAGAAGCTGGTTGAACGGCAGTCAATTGTACGGCTTCGGAGTAGGGGGGTGCACCGTGTCCCCTTGGGAAAAGAGAGGAGCTAATAGGTCAGACTTGCTGGGGTAGTGTTGGCGACGATGCACACGCCGAAGGGAGTTCAGCTACCTTAAATTCGAGAGCGGTGACCTTGAGGTCAATAGTCTCCCTGAAATTCGCCAATGCTGTGGCTAGAGAATTCACTGCGGATTGAAGCATTCGAAATACCTGCTTGAAGCGCTGCTCCAGTTGTTCCATTTTATGGCTTTCTGGCGATGGGCGATCAGCCCGTCTTTTGCTACGGTGAGGGTTTTCTTAAAAAGAGTGTGAGGCTGGTGTTCCGGCTGACGAGGTTGCCGGGGTACAGCTACGTTTCATCTGCGCGAGCTCGGCTTTGAGTTGCCTATTCTCGGCTAGAACATGGTCCAATATAGCCCTAATGCTCTGCAACTCTTCCTGTTCGTTATCTTGTTTTGCACGCATGTAGATGCCTTGTGTTTGTGCCCCTGCTGTAGCAGTTTGGGATGCCTTTGCTGCCCAGCTCACCTGCGTGGAGCAGTCTGGTGTTCCGGGGCTGCAGGGGTATCGTAGTGGGGCTGTCTCGGCTGGATCCGGGTCCCGGTTCTTGGACTTGGAGCGTGAGTGTCATTGAGGCTTGCTGGACTTCTCGTTGTGTTTCTTCTGAGACGACGAACCCACCGGAGGTAGCCGTGGGAATAAAACCGAACGGTCCCTCGGCTGTCAGGAAGAGTCTCGTTTCTGGCTGCGGGATCGTTGGCGGCGCCACACTCGCTGCTTGAAGACGAAGGGGGTGCGATAGCGCTTTTTGCTCTGATTGTCTCCCGTAGGGTGGTCCTTTCGGCACAGGGCACATTTTACCACGCATTCGCGCTCTTCTTCCATGTGGTTAGCAACGCCACACACGCTGCAGAATGCGTGGTCTGGACAGGGGCCCACGTCCTTCCGATGCCCCAACTTACCGCAGAAGAACACACCTCATGCTTTTTCTTAAGGATGTAGCAGCGGTACTATACGAAGTAGGGCACCTTGCTGCCAGAGAAGGCTATAATGGCCGAGTTTGTCTCATGCTTCTGGCGTGGAGGGCTGTGGAGTTTCGGGAATACACGTCACTTCTTGCTATGTCTTCAGGTGAGTCGTAAGGGGGAATGTTGTGGATGACCCCCCTTACGGAATCTTCTGGAGGAGTCACGTAGGCGCGGGTAGCGTAAGTTGTTTCGCCGATCTTGACTTGTTCAATGCGAGTGTATCTCACCCCTCTTTTGAGAAGCGCTGTGCTGATAACTACAATGTTTTGAGTCTGGTTTACTCGGAAAATGTCCGTTGAGGCCAGTTCTTGCTCTAGGCCGGCAGCCCGTAGGATGCTGTCTCTCAAGGTAGCTTCGCTGATGCGCGCAACATTTGAGACTGTCCGGCGGCCGAATCACGACTTTAACGTCGTCTTTGGGCAGGCGTGGGCATCGCGGCTGTTTAATTGGGCGATTCTGGTGCTGGGCCTTTGCATCGTGGCTTGGTTGCGTAGCAGAGTGTGCGCTTCTTTGATCGGCGGACGGCGGATCCGATGCATCCGTGGGATAACGTGGTGAGGTGCCGCCATGCTTGCGCCCGTAACATTGGAGCCAGCCCGTGGTGTCTTCATATTCTTCTTGTGAGATGGATTCACCAGTCACCATGGTTACAAGCCTTAGAGCTGCGCCGATGACTTGCGGTGACGTGGACGCATCGCCCGGCGCGCTGGCCACCGCTGCCGATGTGGCTTCCGCGCCGCCATGGTCCCCTGCTGCAGCTGCTGGTGCACGTGCTTTCTCCGGCATGCCGAAGCCGGCATCGGCACCGCCTCGCTAGGCTCAGTGAGGCGGCGGTATGGAACCCACCTTCTGCGGCCGGTAACAAGGTTTGATGCTGTGCAGATCCTTGTTTCTGGTCTCCCCGAGTTCCTTGTCACGTTCGGAAAGTGATTCCATGGTTGACGAGGTCGGGTTACTTAAGTATTTCTTCGCTAGGACGTGGAAAAAGCGGAGCCAGTGTGAGGTGTTACTGTTCCACGCGGCCCCCTAGCGGCGTGTTCCAAAGTAAGCACAAAAAGAACAGAACTTCAGGCAAAAAAAAGAGACCTACGAGGTCTCTTTTTTTTGTTTGCCTCAAAGCAGCTCAAAGCTGCTTGTAGCAGCTATGAAGCAGCTCTTGAACCGGAAGTTACGCAGAAGGTCACGAGAAGAAGCAGCACAAAGCGGCTATCTGTTGCGGCAGCGCACTGCGGAGGAGCAGACGATTTGTCGTCTGCTCGTGTCGGCACTTTGTGCAGGCAGGCGCTCAACAACGCGAAGTTAGAACCATGATAGTAATTAATTGATGACAAATAATGACAACGGATAGTTTTTGAAAACGGCTGTCAAAGTAACTACAAAATTTCTCAGTTGCGTCACGAAGCGTTGTCGACGCAACCAAACGCGCCGTTTCGGCGCGTACGTGACGCTGTTTTCATGCATATTCCGTTTGCGGCTGAGCGCATTTTGTGAGGTGTGCACTGGCGTGTCAAAATGAACTGTTTACCTCATACGGCCCGTATATTTGGGATATACTCGACTCCTGTGGTGACTGCGAAGAAACTGTGGCTGATCTTGAGGAGAAATTTGCAACCGTTGCAAAATCCCATCGAATTTGCTTCAACGAGCGGTTATACAAACCTTTAATGACATTGTTCAAACGTTGCCATTTGTATGTACGTACCGGCAGACGCGAATACCTAGTGCACTTCGTTTAGCACCGGTGCTCCGCCTTCGTCAAAGGACCGCGGACACACGGGCGTCTTAACATCAACTGTAATCACGAACTGCGAATGAACAGCAGACAATCCCGACTTTCTCGCACTGAGTAGACGATCAAATGACGCCAGAACAAGTGAAAACGCCAACGAGACCCGGAGTGATCTTTGCATGTGACGTCTGCTCGCGCGTCGTCTGCTCGCCTTTCTGTCGTCTGCTAGCTGCTCCTCAGCTGCGAGAGCAGTTTGGGACAGTTCTGAGCTGCTCCCTGGTGCAAATGAAATACGATTCAGCAGCTCCGGAAGTGGTGAGCGGAGCCAATGCGGCGCCGCTCCTGCAAATAAAATACGGAGCAGCTTGGAGCTGCTCAAAGTTGCTTTGAGCAGGCAAAAAAAAAAAAAAAAGAGACCACGTGCTGCTCCACTTAGAGGAGGCGCCAGGCGGGAAATTTGAAATGCGTTGGAGAATCCTCCCTTAAATTCAGCAACAGAGGAGAGAAGCAGGGAGGGGAAGAGCGTAATCGGTGGTAGCAGTGAGCGGATGACGGCGCCACAGCGTCTCCCGCGAATCACTGCTCTGCACTTCCGATAGCTTTCACGTTGAGTGAAACTTCTTTAATTTGCTTTTAAATTTGCTGCTGAAAGCTCTCCATTACTGACAGGCCCAGATCATTTCGTCCGCCGGTTTTCATATCTCCCCCAAATAGGACCGCGTTAGCACTCGTTTGGTGTCACCACTGTTCGCCACTGTTCGGCGTCGAACAGTGGAGATTTCAAAGCAAATAGCAAAGCCAACGATGTCAACTTAAGCGGTTCTAAAACAACGGAAACAAAAGGTGCCAACAGGTGGCGTGAGGGCAGTGTGAATGAACACGGGGAAACGGAATTGAATAGGGCAGGCCTCCATTGAATTCATCATGGTAGAAGTGACAGTGGGGGGAAAGAGCGTGAGGTGGAGGGAGGAGGAGTTTATATTCATCCTTATGACATTTGCAGCTAAGCAATCAGATGCGCCGCCATTCTTTAAGTGCGGAGAACTTTGGGGGCCCGGGTTGTCGTCGTAGCTTGACCGGGCTCACGGCGTCACGCTCCAAAACAGAGGCTTCGAAAAGAAAACCGCTTTCCCTGGCCGGGATCAAACCTGTGCTTCACACGTTAAGGAAGTAATAGGACCGCGTTAGCACTCGTTCGGTGTCACCACTGTTCGCCACTGTTCGGCGTCGAACAGTGGCGATTTCAAAGCAAATAGCAAAGCCAACGATGTCAACTTAAGCGGTTCTAAAACAACGGAAACAAAAGGTGCCAACAGGTGGCGTGAGGGCAGTGTGAGGGCAGTGTGCCACAGAGGCACACGTTGCTCACATGCGAAATGTTAGGGGTGATCTTGGCTCTGAGCCGTTGCGACGGGCGCTGCCATTTCTGGGCCGCAAATAAGTACATGATAACAGAATTAGAAAAAAAACATAATGAACTAACACATTCATTACCAAAATTGATGAAAATTCAATTTAGTTTCTCTTTGTAGGCCTTCTGAGGGACTGCGGCGGCCTCTCTTGACCCCTTTCGGTATCAGCGCCCGGCAGATAATGAAACTAGTCAAGAAAGGGCCCCACAGCCCCTCTTGGCCGGAGAAGAGGGGCAACGCCACCTGTATCAGGAAATGTTATACAGGCAGCGTTCGTTACTACATGTACTAAAATTGCAAAATCTACATGAAAACAAAGCACTCACAAGAATAACACAAGGGAAAACTGGCGAATCACTGCTCCGCAGTTACGATAACTTTCACGTTGAGTGAAACTGCTTAATTTTTTTAAGGCGGGCGGGGCGGAAGGCGTCGGCCTTTGTGGATGTCTTTCGTGGACCCCAGCTGAGGGCGCGGTTTTTTTTCACCAACGCAGTCAGACAGCAGTTTCGCGTTAAAACTGTGCTAGCTGTATGTTCTGTACAGATGTGGGGTTGCTTTCTTTCAGAAACGGCTTCCATGATCCCAATGCGTCGACCAGATTACCTGAGACCATGGTGCTGCGTCAAGTCTGTCATGCCAGTAATGGTGACGAACGAGCGAGGGTTGTTTTAAGTGCTAATGCACTTCTTAAGCGACCCTGAACCTGCGTCCACCGGCGATGTCCGCGCACGTGGAGATGGGCGCGCGCAGCCTGGCCGCTGACATGGCACATACCCACGTGGGGGATTGGCCAGGAATCTCCTCGTCTTCCTTGGCAACGGGGGGAGATGGGCGCGCGCTGCCTGGCCGCTGACATGGCACATACCCACGTGGGGGATTGGCCAAGAATCGGGCGTGAGAAGGGCTAATGCACCTGCTTAAAGGAGTACTGACACGAAATTTCAAAGCTGAGATCCGCTCTAGCAATCAAGTACAACGACAACACAAATAGGTGTCTGTGAATAAATGCATCTTTCTTTCTTTGTAGTTGTGTGTGTGTGATCTCTCTTTCGCGAACATTACCGAACCGCGCAAATTCAACTCGTGCATTCGCACTTTCACATTCTTCCCCTCGGGGAAATGCGGGGAATTTTTTAACGCACAACCACCATCATGAAGACACGGAGCCCACAGTATCCGTAACAATTTTTATTTAAAGCGGCGGTGAGACCCTTCCACGAGCTCACTGTGAAACGTCACTGGCCGCATGCGCTGAGGTCGCACAATGGGTGGTGTGCACACTTGACGATACGTGCAGTGATGTCAAAATCGGACACGTCCGCAGGTTTATGAGAATTTGACTTTAGTCCACGCGCAAACGCTCACGCCGTGGTCAAGTTTAAGCTCGACCTGAACGGTGGATTTCATCTGCAAAAAAAAACAAAAACGGAGAAGACAGCAATACATGTATTACATCGAGTACGTGAAATGCAAGACATTCGCATTTGTGTTTGTTCACTTATTTTTGTTCGAAAATGGACCTCGGTGTGGTAGTTCAGTGCCCAAGGCTTCCCGTAGCGAAGGTGCAGCTTCATGGAATAAAACTCCTGTTTTTTAAATTTTGCTCAAACATTTGCGCACCTTCCACTAGTGGTGCAAGCGAGGCCAGAGAAACAACAGAGCTGGCGGCCCCGCTCCCAATGGTCGGAGACCCGGATGTTGCACCTCACACGGAATTGCGAATTTGCCGCTGAAAGTTTCCTATGCCTGGCAGGACCGGATCTCTCCCAAAGTAACCGCGTTAGCACGCGGTAGAACCGGTGGCATCCGGCTTCGCGAACTCGGCGTTTGTAGCGCGAACTAGGCGACTGAGGTCCCCACTTGATGTTCGAACACACGTGAAATGGCGAGAAGAAGAGCACGCTAGAGATCACGCCACGAACGCTGGGAAGAGTGTTCTCGAAGGTCGATCTGGACGCCGCCGGGCGCTCCTCACGGGGCCCACGCTCACCTGCGCTCGGTGTGTTTTTTACATTTCTTAGCGAACAACAACGGACGAAGCTCAAGCTTAAACTGCTGTGCTGTTAAAACAGGGAGCGGCCAAGGGACTATCGCATGCGCACTGCACACGGTCAACAACATGAAATGAAAGCTCAAAATCCGTCCGTTACTTCGCACGAGACCTCACCACCGTTTTTCGCTGCGCACTTCGGTGTGAGCGTTCCAGGATGCTAATTTGGGACATGTAGGCAGTGCCTAGAATAGCGACTACTGAGATGGCGACATCATTTGGACTTTCTGGCGTCGCAACCTGCAAGGTTGAGGTAGCCTCGGGGTTTCCGGCTAAAGTGAGCTTGCTGTTTGGGGCCGCGGTGTAACGCAGCGTCTGGGTTGGTATATCCGCGACATAGATTCGAGCCCCACTGCGCGCTAGAAAGGTTGTGACGGGGCAATCCCTGTTAGTGATACCGATACGATCGGTGCTATGCCGCTGGTGGGTGAAGACGAGAACGACGCTCGGCTCCGTACATACGTTTCTGTGTACCTCAACGCCGCATAGCTTAGCCTGCCTTGTAAACATCCGTAAATAGACGTATCCTTGCCACGTAAAATCTGTGGTAGATGTACAGCGGTTCCCCTCACGCCACGGAGCTGCGCAGTCACTTTGCTGTGAGGACATGGCTTTTGACGGGCAGCACGCACCTGTAACGCCATTCGTGATCGTCTCGCAGCCCCGTGACCCTGGAACATTCTCCAGAACTGTCGACTTGGACGTCAACGACTGGATCAGCTTCTATGAACGCGTCGGTTTTCACAATAGTGGATCCCATCATGGAAGCTCATGGCGTCTCTGCAAGCGTCGACACGGTGCTTCCGCAATTAAAGCCCGCCACGAAGTCTTCTCTGGACGCGGATGAGACCAGGGCCACGATAGCTCCTCATCTTTCAGCAGTGGACCCTGACGGCCTGCGCCGTCTCTCGACATCCTATAAGGACATTTTGGATTGAGACAGCCGCCCGCTGGGTAGATAGTCCGCTGTGGCGCACCGCAGAAACACCGGTGATGCAGCACCTGTGCACAGACGTCCTAACCGCGTGTCCCACGCTGAACGCCTCATCAGCCAACAAGAGGTTGATAACACGCTCTGGACTGCTGCATGGGGCCAAGTATTTTTCGTCTGTCGACCTGCAATCTGGGTACTGGCAGATTGCTGTCGATGAACCAGATCGCGAAAAGACGGCATCCGTGACCCCCGATGGCCTCGATCAATTCCGGGTGATGCCCTTACGCCTCTGCAATGCTCGAGCCACATTCGAAAGAATGATTAATTGACCCCTTTTTGCGCGGTTTTAAGTGAACGACATGCTTATGTTACCTAGATGACGTCATCGTCTCCTCACCAACATTTGAGACGCATTTAAAGTGCCTTTCGGATATACTTGAAGTATTCCGACCAGCCGGCCTCCAGCTCAACTCTAAGAAATGTCGCTTTTGCCGCCGGCAAAATACCATTTTTGGTTACGTTGTCGATGCCTCTGTTGTTCAGCCTGACCCCTAAAAAATTCGATTCGTCACAAATTTCCCTGCTCCACGCTCGACCCACGATGTTCGTAGCTTCATACTACTCTGGTCCCACTTCCGGCGTTTTATAAAAAAACTTTGTCCACGTTGCTCCTCTGGCCGACCTTCTGAAAAGCACTGCTGCTTTTACGTAAGGGGCCGACCAAGCCAAAGCGTTATTATTGCGTCAGCAGCAGGTGGGGTACGTTGACAAAAATGTTAGCCATGGATCCGTCGACCACGCGGTGTAAGAACAGGGAATGACAGGGAGCGTGGCTGCGGTGGCGCCCCTTTCGAATTGCTGCCGATGTCGCTAGGGAGAAGTCAAGTGGCAGCGCAGACCGCCAGCTGTCTGAGCCGATTCACCGGCCGCACGCCGCCTCGGCGGGTGCCGTGACTCCCGCCACTGATGGAGCGTTCAGGCAGGCAGAAGTGGAACTGGGAATGGCGGCGACGAAATGCCGATACCGGTGAACAACAAAAGGAGCGATAGGCAGCCAATGTCGCTGCTAAAGCTTGAAAACGTTGCCACTGAGACGGTTAAAACAGCAAACACAGTTGGCACGGTGCACGAGCAGCACGTAAAAAACTCCGTGTTGCGAACATGAAATGTGGAGCAAGGGGTGCGGATCGGGCCAAGCCTCAAATTATTGAGGGAAGGGGCAGAGATGCTCACGAATGCTTAAACAACCACGAGTACACCTTTCCTTATTTTTTTTTAAAGTTTTTTACTCTGTCTCCAGGTCAGCCAATTTACTGAGAAAAACGAAGAACATGTGCAATATAGCTTCGGTTGTGGGAGGTTGGGTACCTTTTATGTGGCGTTCAATGGAGGACGCCGCGCTTCGCGGAGTTCAATACTCCCGAAAAATATACGTGCACTGCCGTCCCTGCATTTCACAAATCTCTTTCTGAGACCTGAAAGCGTTACATTAAAAGGATACAGCTCCGCTATTCGCTTGTTCTTTGATAAGATTTGTCTGGCCCGAATATAAAGCGGAAAACATTCCCTTGAAAACAGCAAAAACAGATTTTACCGGAGGCTACCGCCATAGTTGTAACGACAGTAATAATTGGCGGTTGCTGTTGGAAGTCGGCTTTAATCGACATGTAAATGTTATAAACTTCCAAACTGTATAAGCTCATTGCTTCGTTGCTCATGGTGGAACAGCTAGTTAAGCCGGCTTCTTTCGCGCATGACCTACGTGCACCAGAAATGGCACTTCCACCTACACACGCAAAAAAGGGTCCATCAGTCTTTGCATAGAGCCTTAGGGCATTTACCAGGGCCGACGAGTCGCATCCGTCCGCGGTCCCTCACTCCGTATGCGCGGCCACTGTGCCACCGCATCGAGCGACGGAGTCGAGCTCTTCTGCCGAGGCTCCGCCACTTGTAGCCGAAAAAGCATCGACCAATACAGCAGCCCGCCTCCACTCTCAGAAGCGCTCGGAGTCTCCCGCCTGAAGGAACAGCCCTGAGCTAGACACTATCGTGTACGTGCTCTTCTCGTGTCCGCACCACAACGCCACCAGGGCCAATCATGAAGCTGCCTGACACTAACCGCTTCGAAGTAGCACATATTGAAAGTGTTAAGAATGTTTCCAGCGGCATCCGGCATGGAAATGAGCTGTTTCGCTCGGCTAACCCGTCTAGTCTTATTAAATATCCTTTTTGTTGCATGGGCTTTGCCAATCATGATAGGTTAATGTGGATGACGCCTTAGCTTGTCCCAACACTTCAGAGTTAGCAAGCCATTCGGCTTCATGAACGGTTTCACTTTTCTTATGTATATTTTTTATTTACCTCCCTTCACTGATTGTCCTCACTGTAGGAGTTCACAAATGTCTTCTCGTTAGGAAATTCCTGCCCGATGAAACATAACGCATCTTTTTTGCCGCGGCGTAGCAAGAGCCGGCTCCAGCTTGGTGGCCAAAGCATAGCTAGCGAAACCGGTGATGTGGGACCAAGGATTCTTACAACCCCCTGGCTCCTGATTATCTCGTCGCATTACTAGCCAAGGGGCTTTCAACATCAGCGTGTTCTCACATTCTTGCCACCAAATAGGGGAATGAATTGACACACTTCTATAATCTCGTCATCAAAGCTACACAACTGCACACACACACATGACTGTCAAATGGCCACACTCACCGGGATAGGTAATCGCGGGACTGACATTGTGAAAGAACCGCTGTACTCTTGACCCTTCTTGATGGGACACTTCACCATGTACGAGCACAAGTCGGGCTTGACGCCGGGAACATTAATCCAAAACATGAGCGCTTTTACTTTGACGCTGATCGTTGCCGTCTTGCTGTCTTGGTCTGTGCATGATAGAGCACATGGACAATGTGGGACAAAACTGGAAGCGATCCTGCTGAGACAGATCTACATGGATATCGCTTCATCGAGTAAATCAGGCACGGTTCAGAGAAAAAGTCTACGTCCGACTATTTAAGACAAAGAACCCATCTTTCGTACACTAGCGGAACAGTTTTCCTTGCATGCGTTTTTTTTTACCTTTGTTACTAACTTTGTGGGAGAACTTTGCACAACGCTCGAGGCGCGTAACTATTACTATACGTCAGAATTATCCGCCGTCTGCATTTAACGATCCTTGTGTGACGATTTCTTGCCACCCCCTTTCCTAGCAGAGGGTATGGCGCTACAACTGAATGAACTGGTAGATCAATTACGGAGAAATCATTCCGGATGAGCCTTGGAGGTACAAAAAGGTCTCAAAAGAAAATATAGAATGACTGTGGGTCCCAGCCCTTTCTGCGATGGAGGACAGGGAGTTTGCCCACCAGCAGGCCTGAGTACTGATTTACAGCGTCACGGCCGTGGTAGAGGCGGAAAGCAAGGCAACCGCTGCTCACGACATAACTACTTACTACAGGGAAGACAGGCGGAGGCTCTCGACACCACGCGCAAAGCTCATAAGAAAACAACAACCTATATAGAAGCAAATACTTCCCGCACCACCGACTTCACAACAGCAAGTTATTACACCAGTATGAAGAGGCTTACCCAGTATGTCAAAAATTAGGCACTCTGCAGCACATGATAGGAGAGCGCCGGTTTATTCAGAAACACCCGCCACCCTTACCTGTCCGTCGCCCCTGTTCTTCATATTTTCACACAAGAACAGTCACATGTAAAGTGCCCCTAGAAGTGTCTTCACAGCGACCCCCGTTGGTGTATAGCAGTGCAGCCAGTTTTAAAGGGGCTCAGTGTATAGTGCAGAAGCTTGAAGCATTAATTGGCGATTCCTACTTGAGAGTTTCGGCAATTTTTTAGTGCTTCTACCAAAGTAAAACCTTGCTGCGCGCAAAATGTGCATCGCGCCTCAAAACTGGTTTTACTGGGTTCCTGAAAGGTCAACCCTTCGGGCAAGTTGGTGTTTAGCAGAGCGGAACTTACCTGCAACGATCGTGAAATGAATGGTGGTTTTATTTCCACGCTGGAAGACGCAAGGGTCGGAATTGCACGGCTCGATTTGAACCATCTTTATCTTAGCCGTGCTTCCTGCAAGTAAAATGTGACAGTGATGTGTTATTAAGAACTCACCAATAAACCCCCTTTGTCAAATGTAGTCGACAAACTACATCCCCCAAATGCTAAAGAAAAGGGTGGGGGTGATCGGTAGTTGCAATTTTGTCTGTACGTAATTTTCTTGCCGTGTCATCAGTATAAAGTCGCGTACGTGATAGAGAATTATGTCGTGCCGGAATTCCGTGCCGAAATATTACTAAATAAATTGGCGCGCAGTTAAAACCCGATCTAACGAAGTCACCGGGAACCGCAAATTATTTCGTTAAATCGAGAACTTCGTAAAATGGGGACTGTCATTTTACACAGTTGGTTTCAGAAATTAGATGGGAGCTGCATCCCTGTAGCTACCATGACACCGTCATTGCGAGGGCCGCGGCGTTCGTATGCCACTAATTTAGCGGTTCCCCTAAAATTCCGCGGTCAAAATAGTAAGGCAGCCGGGGCTTGCCCTGGAGTCGTCACACCCAGCAGACGGGAAGAACACAGCGCTTTTTGTTGTACCACTTTCCCGCTGAGCGGAGCGCTCTTGGCTCCATATTGAACCGCGTAAACAGCGCTTGCTCTGACTTCTCGTGCGGCATGGTATTGAGATTATAATTTTCTCCACCGGAACTCCAGATGAAGTGGCATGGATGATGGCGTTCTTCCCCTTCAAGATTGTGGAATGCGTGCTGGGCGGGACGCCGGGGTCTGCGGCCACAGGACTGCTGAATTTATCTCGTAGGGCTTCTTAAAAACAAAACTAGATGCCTCGTTTTTTTTTTCTGACATGGCGCAATGATCCTCGTGGCGTACTTGCAAAACAAGTTTAAAATTGCCCCTTTTAAATGTGCCAGTTTCTCTAAATACTTCGTTAAATTGGGAGTGGCACTAAATCTACTTCGTTAGTTGGAGTTAGTAAAAGCATTGAGCTGTATAGGCGGCTGAGGGGGAATCCGAACTTGTTCGTAAGATCGGGTTTCGTTAGATCGAGTTGTGACTTTATTACTTTACTATTTTTTTTTACATTTAACTGCGTCATTTATAATAGAGACATTGTGCAGCCGAAAGCGCTATTCACAGAAGTTGTTAAATGCAGTGACGGCGCGCTTCCGGAGACAAGCATGCTGGTTTTACTGAATTGCCTGTTTAGCCAGCTCATTAAGCTGACGTTTCCATTTTGTAACGTCAGAAATCATTGTGCTGAGAATGATCCGTAGTTCCAATGCCGGTTTTCCCTTTTGTCGTTACCTGTGTTTAGAAGAGCTTTTGTTGCCGATTCGTATAAGACACATGAATTTACCACTACTGATAACTCTGCCTTTTTTTCCGTTGTATACCTAGATAAAGCTTAGACAGTAAAGATTCGGATCTGTGCAGCCATATATCTCGAAAAGAAGGGGATATGCTAGAAACTATACTGTAAAGTCCTTTTGTCAAAGAAAAAAAAATAGTGTAACAACGAAATAATTTCAGCAAACACGGATCTTGAGTGCATTTTTGATAATTGCACTTTACTAATGATCAGCCAACGCTCTGAGCCGGTTTACGCACACGTACGACCAGCGGGTAAACTTTACATGGGTAGTCATTTTAAATTCAGAGCACTTTAGGGGCCCGGCGTGTCGTCGTAGCTCGTCCGCTGTGCCGCTTTCTAGCCACCGCAGTCACGTGGCGTAACGGACCCATAGTCCCACGGCGTCACGCACCAAAACAGAGGCTTCGAAAAGATACCCTCTTGTCCATCGATTCAGCCTTCCAGCCAAAACTCAAGAGAATACTTGAAGAAGAGGTTCATATACGCAGAGCCGTTGGAATCTCCTGGAACCGCTTGCACTAGCCATACATATGTCACCATTATATAACGCAAATAAAACTGCAGGCACATTTGAGGCAAAATATGTGCTCTGGACCGGCAGTTCCTGCATTAATTTAGTTAGGAGTGCTCATTTGGTTTCTTTTTACGATGGTAAGCGAAGAAAAAGAATCGATGCGTTATAAATGGCGCCTAAAGGCAGCACGTGCGAGGGGCAAACAAGCACAAAAAGAATAGAACTCTCGCTCGTGCTGTTTCAGGCAGCAGAAGAAACAAAAGATAAAACAAAGGATGCGAGCTGCCCCACGAGAAGGTGCGCGAGCCCTGCGAAGGCGGGAAACTGAAATTGTAATTAACAAACCTCTGTTCAATTCATCAAGAGAGGAGTGAGGCAGAGAGGGGGAGAGCGTGAAGGGTGACAGGAAAAAGCGGGGACCGGCACCGCAATGTGGCGCCGTTCTCTGTATATATGGCTAATTTTATGGCGAATCACTGCTCTGCACTTTCGACAGCTTTCACGTTGAGTGAAACTGCTTTAATTTTTTTACGACGGTTACAATTCAGTTTGGGTTTTTTATCCGGCAACATTTATTTTTTTAAAACAAAAGTGATAGTCCCCAGAAAGATCTGCTTGCCAAAAACTAGGTTTCAACTTTTTCTGGGACCGCCTTCAAAAACGCCAGAATTTGTACATCCATTGCCAGATTATTTGCAAAGTCGTCACCGAACCGGGCTCCGTCGCCTCCGTCATGTAGTGATAGCGTGGCGGATGAGCGGCGAGCAGAAGAAGCTGCCTTGGTGTTGACAACAAAGAGCCTAAGGCAAAACTTAACTGGTTTAAAGTATGGAGATTGATAATAGGCGACGATACAGGAACAGCACCCTTCAGGGCGAGCTAACTGCATGACTCGAACAGAGCAATAGCAGCATCCAGTGCTGTATACCGAATAATACGCGATTGAAATGAACGCCTATTTACAACCCGAAGCGCTAATGGTCAAACAGCTTTCACAGTGCTCTGCACGCGACACGAAGACAGTACAGACACACACGAACGCTCTTTCTCGGTCTCGTGAAGCCCGGCGCACGTTGAGTCTGGGAGGGGGTGGGGGTGGGGGCGAGGATATCTCGGCGAGCGGCGTCCATTCGCAGATTCAAGTCTTTACACGTCTTCGCTAGAACAGTTTGTTTTGTATTTTGCAGCTGCCGCGGTGTGAGTCACTAGCAGTGGGACCCGCGCGACGGGCGTTTGTCGCAACATGGTCGATGAAGGCAGGCTTTCCTGTAGCACAGCAAAACTTCTCCTCACTGCACCAAACTTGCAGCACGCGCACAGCGGCGCCCTGAATCGTAGAAGATCATCAAATCTTACAGTCAAAACTTGAAAAAGTTAACTCAGTGATTTGTAACAAAGTTTTCGCATTTAATGTTCGCCGCAAAATACACGTACTTGTTTCAAAGCAAAATTAGTTTCCAACGTACGGCGTCAAATTTTAGCTACCGAGGTTTCCAGCGCCCAAGGAATAGAAGCCCCCAAGAACAGCGGCATGAAGCCCGATAACTTTTATTTAGCAGTGACTGCTTCAAAGAGTCGCAAGAAGCTCGCCGACTATATTCTTGAATGACGAGCCACTGAGTGGCACTACACAGCAGCTTCCCTGCTGAACAAATGCCCTCGTACAGCTGTACAAGAAAATAGAAGAAATCATGCGAAGATATTACAACCTTTAGAGCTAGCTGAAACAGCTAGGACGTAATGGGCCAATTTCAAATCCAAGTCATGATGCTATACAAATGATTTTACTGGAGCTGAATGTCGTTGAAACATCGTTTGATTGCCCTTAGAAATCCCTCGAGTCGGTATTTTGCCGTCAAACCGCAGTGTCGTGACAACGCGCCCGTTGCCCTTTGGTGCTAGTGCTCGAACTTCACTTCGCACCGACCAACCATCGCGAGAGCTTCCGGGCACAGCCCAGTGCTGAGCTGGCAACACTTGACCTTTCCAGAAAAAACCTGGTCCCCACTTCGATCCCTAGTGGCGTAGTAACCGGCTATCAGGCGTAGTCCCGAGCTACGTAGTCCCGCAAGTCACCACAGCACTCGACTGCTGAGTTTCGGAATGGGGGAAAGATGACCGCAAATGCTCGAGATAACAGCTGGCACCACGAAATCCCAAGGACTCCTGGTCCGGGCGACGTGTTTGGCAACGGAAGAGCAGACTCGCTCAGTAGCGAACGGAGTGACCGGTTTCCAGTCATGTCGACATCGACAGACCACACGGCCACGGTCATTAGCACCTGCAATCCTTCGTAAATTGGCCTTTGAAACTATTATTCGTTCTAAAAGGGAATACGCATCTGCAATTTGGAGCCCTCATCAGATATACCTAATTAACATTCTTGAATCTATTCAAAATCGTACCGCCATATTAATCTCCTCAAATTACGACAAACGAGCTAGCGTCAATCACTGAATAAAATCATCCTTCGGTCTTCCTGTTTTGTCAGCACGACGCAAAATTTCACGTCTCTGTCTTTTTCACAAACTATACTACAACTTTCCTCACCTACATGGCTCACTTTTACTTCCGCCTGTCCGAACATCCCGTCGCTTATTTAATTCCATGAGTATTCAACGTCTGTTTGGCTGTACTAACGCTTTTAACAAATAATTTCTGCCTACGGCTATTGAAGAGTGGAACGGATTGGCGGATGCTATTGTGTGTGTGCGAACAAGTTGCTTTTAAATTTAGAGATTTATTAGTAGCCACCCTTGACTCTTAATCGCTGTTATTCTTTTTTCGTTGTTTGTTTCCTGCCGCCTGTATTTTTTGGATTGCGAATTGACTGTTAAACATTTCGTTTTACATGTTCTGTGTTCTTTTTGTTATTTGTTTGCTACTACCTGTATTGTTTTGGTAATTCAAAAACTGTAACCATGAAGTGCATTTTTATTGCCATTTGCACTTTGATTATCCCCCCCCTCTTATGTAATGCCCCGAGAGAGGCCCTTAAGGGTAAAATAAATGATGATGATGAGACGCGAAAATAGCAGAGCGTGCCTACATTTCCGCTCTCTTTGAGTATTGTCTTGAACAAACAGCAATCTTAAGACCAGGAAGACTGTGCTGTTTAGAGAAACCAGTCGAATCCAACCTACCTCTAAACACTGCGGGTAATGCCGAACTACAAGAATGTGTCAGTGTTTGCCGAGCTACCACGTACCACGTGTTTGCCGAGCTACCAGCTACCTCAATGGCCATGCGACGCTCTACCTCTTGAAACACAGTGCGCGTCACTTCAGAAACTGTCGGACTACAATATTTGTACCATCTTTAAGGGATACGCAGTTACTCCACCTTCCTACCCAGAGCTTTGATCTTCTCTCAAGTGTGATGCCGTCTTTGCTTCTTTCTTGGTTAACACTGCAGGCTTATATTCTGATAGCTGTTTTCGAGCAGAGTGGTTACGCGATGGCCACCGCTTTATGCTTTTTGGTAAACAATACTGCTGCATTTACCGTTTGAGGCACGCTGTGTAGGTCGATAAAACTCACACTTCCTAAGTGCTAACACTGATTTACACCTCACAACAAATTGTAATTTCTTCAAACCTCCATGCTCGACTTTCTCGTATCTGCCAAGAAACGCAGAAAAGCAAACGTGTGCCTGCCCTTTTTTATTTGAATAGAAGAGACTGAAGGAAATAAACCCGCTTGTAGACGGAAGTAAGAGTTAAAGGAAGCAAAAGAAACGAAGCTTAATTATCTATAAAAAGAACGAGGTCCTTACCGCAGTCTTGGTACTTCAAGTCATGGCGCTGCCCTAAGGCAAGACCAAGAAGAAGAAAGGCAGCGAGGTAACGGAGCATGATGATAAGTGGGATAAATTCCCTCCTTGAATAAGTTTGACGAGTGCGCGGTGTCTTCGTAGAAGGTGGACTGCTGGCGGGATCGGGAAGCGGAAGCTTTAAATACTACATCCCCTGACACTTCTGTGAATGGCTCCTTTGCACGAACAATGCGAAGTGCACGCGTCATCGTTTCGTTTCATATCACTGCTTGGTCACCAAAAACCTTATCGGATGACTGCCGAGACGTCAAGCATGGTAGGATGTTGTGACCGCACAATAATTCGCACATCAGATGGCCAAAGTGTACTATCAATATTCTTACGAAAATCAGTAATTGTATCCAGATAGCATTCTAGTCGAGCATAATATCAAAATAAGCTAAAGCGGCGAAAAGTTGGCTACTAACAACGAGCATTACCCAGATGTTCTATTCGAATGAATCAGCAAAAATTTACAGTACTAATTATCGATTAAACGAGGGCGATGTACCCAGATAGGGCTGCTATGAATTGGCGATTGGAACATGTACGTCAAACGTAAAAAAAAATGGAGCTTAGTCCTAAACCAAGGCTTTACTATTTGGGAAAAATCAGCCTTAATTTCTTTTTTCAACAATTTTGAAAGTGTTTTTATCGGTGCGCACTATTTGTGGAAATAAGGGACAATGACGTTCAGCATTCCTTGTGCTGTTTCATTGCACACGATTTGCCTCAGCTGCACGTAACCAATTTACCTCAGGGATGGCACAGCGTCGCTTTGGCCAGAATCACTCAGTCTTCTTAAAATCTTCTCCCTGTAGAGTACAAGGCGCTGTGAAAGATTTCGAGACCATTTACAAGATACGTTCATGATAGCGAGAGCTCCAACTAATTTTATTGATCATGAATGCATAGAAGCGAGAGACTTCGTGATCTGCTGAGTAAAGCAGTCCACGCATTGCGACGTCCACACCACACACGGGTGCCGTGGGTATGCACGTAGTGGCTCCGGCGATGGCCTGTACGTTGAGATCGCTGACTTTCTGACGTCAGGTACACTATGTCGCGAATTGTACGAACGAGGAGTTCCTGTTTATGGACAGAAAAGAGTCAGCGAGGTTCATATAGCTAACAAGGAACTAAAACCAACTGAAACTTTTTATTGTAAACCGTGAAACCGAGGTACGGGAAGCACGTTTGGAGCAGGTTGAACTAGCACAGTGGCCAGCAGAAGGACGTCAGAGAGCGATCGCTTTTAGGGCCGAAGCACCTTAAAGGAGTACTGAGACCAATTTTCGGCGTTAATATTATTGCACAGTTCGCTTCCTTTACTCAACAGAACACCCTGGCTGAAATATGAGCAGCCTGCGACGTGAATAACATTCTTTATTGGGTCTCATTTATCGCGCCGACGGAGCAGCGCGCGGAGCGGCGCTCAGCAAATAGACATCAGCGTGACATCATCCCGTGAAAGACAAAAGAAGTAACGCGACAGCGCTCGTCAAAAACTCGTGACGTCACTTCATCGCGCGGCCCCGCGAGCGCCGAGCGGGCGTCGGCGCATTCACAAACGGGTGCAGGTATCCAGAGCTAGAGGCATAACCGCTGCCCAGAAAGGCACTGTTGGCAAAAATAAAGTTACGCGGGAAAGGAAGCGATAATATAGCCTGGAGTCGCAATAGAAGTCGCCGTCAGGACTTTTATTGAAAGCGGTCATCGAATTTCCGCGGCAATGGTAGGCCTAGCACGTTCAGGCAGCTCAGCCGTTCAGCTCCAGCGGCGGCGCGGTCGTAGCAACGCCCCCACCGCCTCCCCAGTGTTTTGACGTCCGCACAAAGCGTTAAGGTCATGCAGGATTCTGTCATATGCGCCTTGTGGGATGAAAGCGCGGGAATTTGAAACAAACGATTTTCAGGCCATTTAATGTAATTAATTATCGCACGCTGAAGTATTTAAAGTGCTGTTTCGAGTTCGCCATACCATTAAGGATCGATAAAAGCAATAAAAGGTGGAACATGAAATTTTAGTGTCAGTTTAAGGCCGGGGCTTGTCCGTCCGGCGCCCGGCGTCCGTGCTCACGGCATAGCACCGTGTAAATCGAAACATCTGTGAACGAAAGGTTCACAAAAGGTTAACAGGAACACAATAAAAGGTTCACAAAAGGTTAGAGAGAGAGCGAGAGCGAGAGAGAGAGAGAGAGAGAGAGAGAGAGAGAGAGAGAGAGAGAGAGAGAGAGAGAGAGAGAGAGAGAGAGAGAGAGAGAGAGAGAGAGAGAGATAGCTCCTTAAGAGCCGTGCGGCGCATGCGCGAGGAGCATTGGATTGAATTGGATTTGGTTTTGGAATGGATTGGATTGGATTGGATTGAAATGGGTTGTATTGTATTGTATTGTATTGGATTGGATTAAATTGAATTGTATTGGATTGGAAATCGCTTTAGCAGCAGTAAGCACTCTCACGGGTGATTTATAGTAAGAACGATCTTCAGTGCTTCCTGGAAATGCGTGAATTTTTTCTGCCCAAATAACGCAGTCGCTAGTAATAAGATATTCTAGTAGATTTGGGGGGCGCTTACTGCACAAGCGTTATTCCAGAAATACTCATCTAAGTTGTTGGGAATGCTTAAACTAAAAATGAATAAACAGCCATTGTGGTATGTATTTCACTCCTCCCTCCGCCAACACTGGGGTTTAGGCCGAGTGGCCTGAAGCGTTGGATGCAATGCGTCACTACGAGCAAATTCGAATCCACGATTTGACGGGTTTTTTTAAAGTTTATTACTGTTTATTTAGGCAATGTTTTCTATACCGCATTCACCACTTTGCGCTGCAATCTTCATTGCTGCACAGGCGAGTTGGCAGACTGCCTGCCACTGATGCGCTGGCGAGTTCCCTCTGGAGTGGTGCTGCCATAAGCACCGACAGCTTGCGGGCACAGTGCCGAGTCAGCCGACTGTCGGCGTGGTGCGAACACGCCTCTTACGACGCAGGGACGATGCAAGCAAGCTCAAAAGGTGGGGGCGAAGCGCCTCGCAGTTGAGCGTCTCCAATGACGCGGAGGGCGTTCGCCCACTCCGTACACCTCGGCTAGTGATCGTTACGATTCTAAGCGGTGCTGACAGGCTTATTCGACCCATTCTACAGCGACAAGGAGGCAGAAGCGCGGTATGCCGATTCCTGAGATATCCAGAATGCCCAACCAACGTTAAGTACGGGTGCAAACATGCATGGAACCGAAGTCGAAATCGAAACGTGTTTGACTCCTCAATTGGGCATCGTCCAGTCACATGGCAGGACGGATACGCGTAACTGCTTTTAGTTTTTGGGACCGCTACAAATGTCGCACGGTATTTTTTTCTTTTCTCAGGCTTTATAAATTAAACACTGCTTTATCAACCGCATAAATGAGGAAAAACTTGTTTATTTGAGCCAGTCTAAGCAATTTAAACGAAAACAGAGGTTTGGCAAATTCACTTCAGTGTCCCTTTAAGCGAACCTTAGTATGCTGACTATAGGCTGCAGCGAACGGCGACACGCTTTGTGCACCGTCAGTCCGCCTGAATGGCGCTACGATACTCAACAGGACCGCTGTCACCGCTCGCTTTGTTTTTGACCGGATTTGTACCTGGATAATTTTTGTTACGGTTGCTAGTAATCGTTTCGTTAAACATTGGGTATGCTCGACAAAGAGCCACAGAAGACAATGTCGCTTATGCCAGTTGGCCAGTGAAAGCTCAACGTTGTAGACGGCTGTGCAGCTATAGCCGGCATAGTGCGTGCAATGCGCCCTATTGCTTGAATATTTACGTGTGCGTTCGTAACTTCTATTGTTTACCCCACCACTCTTACTGCTATAAGAAGAGAGAGACAAAGAGAGAGAGAGAGAGAGAGAGAGAGAGAGAGAGAGAGAGAGAGAGAGAGAGAGAGAGAGAGAGAGCGAGAGAGAGAGAGAGAGGATAAACTTTATTAAGAGCATCATAATGCGGTGTGGGGTCCTCAGTCCAGGACTCCATTGGAGACCCCTGCCGCCACGGCCTTTTCCACCAGACTAAGCTGGGAAGACCGGAGCTAGACAGCTCCTTCTCCCATTGCTTACGGGAAGAGTGCGCGATTCTCTGGATTTTGGGGTTTGCCGAACAATGCCGTAATGTAAGCGCAAATACCTCGTTCTGCAAGCTTATAAGCCCTGTCTAACTTGCGTTTGATTTTGCCGACCTCAGCCAATCGCACAGCTGCCCATAATACGTCATAGGTCCTACTGAAGGAAATGAGGTAGTGCGTCGCATGGCCATTCTATTTTTTCATAAATATATGGATTATTGGAGCGAAGTTTGCATTAAAAGTGGTGTGTCAGTGCTGTTCTAACGAGGTAATCTTTCGAATGAACTAAACTTGCATTTTGTCTTCATGGCCCCCTTGGCATTCAAAGGTGCACCAGAAGGGGGGAAGGGAATAGTGAGGTGTAAGTGGATGAGTGGGAAGGGGCTAACGGAAAATACGAGTAGGGTGGGGGGGGGGGGGCAGTAGCGGCTGAGACCGAAAGAATACAATGGGCGGTGTGGAAGTGCATCGTAGGATAGAAAGGATGTAAGAAGAGAGAGAGATGGAGGAAAGTGGAGGGAAATAGACTGGAAGGAAAGGAAAGGATGGTTGAGAAGATAAAAGGGTGAGGGGAATACGAGAGGGAGGGAGGGAAAGGCTGTGGAGGGGAGAGGGAAGATGTAAAGGTCGCAGCGGTGGGGATACTTGAAAATGGGAGGGCATGAGGGAGAGGGGGTAGTGGAAATGAGTAGAGGGAATAAAGGAGGAAAGCGCGAGTAGGAAATTCGAGGGGAGTAGTAAATGCGTTGGAAAAATCACTTGTAGGTGCACTACTTGTAGGAAATCATTTGTACATGTTGGAAATCACATGTTGGGAATCATGTTGGAAATCACTTGTAGGTGCACTAAAGGCAGGGGCAGGAGGGGGAGAGGAACAGAAGTAAGGTGAATAGGAGGAGGAAGAGGGGAGGAGAAGAACTTGAGGGGGAGGAGGGAGTAAAGGGTGAGGAGTTAGGGGCAGCGACAACGGGGATGCTAACGTGTGTCGACGTTATTTGCAGCGAAGGAAGCGGATACACAGCCACATTTTTGTTGCTTTGCTGCATGCTTTTTGTTTTCATGATGATATCGCAAAATAATCTTGGCTATTGATTCATAAGCCCATTCATGAACGCCGTAAGGGAGATGCGCCGACGCAGTGGCAACAAGCAGACACCAGAGAAGCCAGGCACCCCTGAACCGGTACATTTCATGGGTGGCCTTTGGTTCTTTATACTGTGTGTTAATTTTTCAAGATGACCCAACCAGCCTAGCAGTTTGAATGTTCAATAATAATTAACCCATTCGTGTTCACTAAAGCTGCTGTCATTTCCTAGGGCCAAAGTTTGGTCTCAGGGAGCCAAACTCACTTTTGTTACATGTTCAATTAAAATACTAATTTATAATGGTGAAACAAACACTGAAGTGGATCCCGTGGCATGGTTTATGGATGCGTCTCCCGGTTACTTTCGGAGGCCCTCATCTTCACATACATTTTGTCTGCCTTGGGGTCGTAGACTCGGGTTGAAGAGCGTGTTGTTGCACGGTTTTTTTTTTTTTAGGAACATCATGAATATATTCCTATTTCGTTATCCTTCTCGATTGTTATCCCATTGCAGTGCATTGCTTCGAGCTGCAATATATGTTACAGCGTTGCTGGTATTTCTTGTGGCGATGCAATAGATACCAGCTATCACTGCAACCCGTCTGTAAGGGTAGTGGCCGAATTTTTTCGGAGTAAGAAAATTCGGTCCTATTTAAGGCCCACGTGCTCGGAGTACACAGGGAAGATAACATCCTCGTGAAAAGATAAGCGGTCTTTCAAGAGGTCAGGAAAGCGGAAATTTCCCTGGTTATTAGAAGAGATGATTGGGGTTACGGAATGTGTCCGATACCGGATTACACCAGAATATTTCAACGCTCTGAGCACATTGAAGCGTTGTTCTCAAGGAATTTTCTGCTCCAGTCGTGCTATGAGATCAAGCCTTTTGTCTCCGGGACATTAGCAGTCAATAAGAATCTGCTGCCACGCCACCAACGACGGAAATGCTTTCTACTGCCAAAACGACAACTACCAGAACATAGCAACGAGGTTTTAAATAGCAAACGAGAGCGATTTGTAGCCCCAATGACGTACGGATGGAGCCTACCACAAGCGCA
Organism: Haemaphysalis longicornis; assembly: GCF_048455015.1. NCBI lineage: Eukaryota > Metazoa > Arthropoda > Arachnida > Ixodida > Ixodidae > Haemaphysalis > Haemaphysalis longicornis. Next base: position 83,491,184 of record NW_027526422.1, on the reverse strand, counting down.
GACCCTGAGCTTGGAAAAGTACCCAGCTTACTGAGACAGCTTTCTGCCCCTTTCTTTACTCCTTGAATAAATACAAAAAGAAAAGCCACCGCAATGAGCGGCAGAGGTGCACAAGCGAATCACTTGGCCCTTTTTTTTCGGAAGAATAAATGAACACTGCAATGTTAGAGTGAACTAGAATATAGAGTGGTTCAAACGACCCATAGGCCCTAATAAAATTGATGCAAGAAAAGGGCCGGAACCGTTTGGTGGCGCTGCGAGCGTTACCTCTCCATGGTGGCGCAGCGGATACAGTACTCGGCTCTTACGCAAAATACCTGGGTTCAAATGCCTCTCCGAGGCAGTCTTTTTTTTTTTTAGTTTGCTAAACCTTTAGAGCTGAAACATAGCCAGTGCCTTTTATTTGACCGCGGATAAAAGATAACATAAGCTAACCTCATTTGCAAATCAAGAATTGGCCTTTCTGTTATCTTCGCATCTATACAATACACACCAAACAACCTTTGTGTGCACCGGGATTAAGATGGCCACGAAACGAGTGTTTCGTATCACAATTTAATGCCATTTTTGAAGCTGTAACAAAGCTATGCACGTCGCTTAGAAATGAAGTTCGTGGTATACATTAATTTAAATAAAAGAGAATTTAATTATGACGCCGTTTCTATGAAACGGTATCTGCCACGGTTTCTATCTCTGCCTGATTAAGCTGCGTCTCTATACTCACCAAAACGGCATGTGTAAACTTCTCAAATTTTATAAAGCGACCGGAGACAGCACAATAAAAATTAGAAGCATTTAGTTTCTAACCGGGGCCACGTACCTCGACATAGAAAAATTATTTAAATTAAGATTGCCGGAAAATTACTCGACGTAACGGCACCGAGTCGCATACAACGTACACGCTGATCAGAATACTAAAGAACGGCATTTTTTTTTATCTATAGAGTTACAATGACAATTTAGCTTGCTTCTTGCCTTATCAGACGTCAGTCGGTCGAAGGCGGTAAATGAAAGAAGAACACACAGATGGCCGGGGGCACGGCTTGCGCAGCCGTGCAGACGATCATCAACTTGTACAGCTGGGGTAATCTTTGTTATTCATTTAGCGAATTCCGGTGCAATAACTCTTAATATTTAATAATTTGGTGACGTAAACGATAATTTGCATTTTAGTTATTTTTTTTATTACCGAGAACTTGTGTCGTCTGCGTAAGCGAAGAAGCGCATACGCGGTATACTCCCTCGCAGACAACGAGTTGATGGCTGCGTCGAGCTGAGGCACAATACATGCAAACGTTACGGCGTAACGAGACCTGTTCTATTGAATTAAATCACATGATTTGTTTCAAAAATATTCCACACAGAGAGTTCTTCGAGCCAAGGATGCACAATTAGCAGAATTTTGTGTTCATTTTTTGGTTGCAGCTTTTCTCGCCTCAGATGTAACAAAAGTGTGCTATATTGCTTGGATCTCTGGCAATTGAAGCCTTTTATTCATGCTGATAAAACTTTATTGGCATACCCTCGTCTATGACCGGACCTTTCCTTGATGCTGCCTGTGCTCCTTCCGGTTTTTTTCGCTTTATAGCAATAACTGAGACCCAAATATTGCAAAGACTACGGCTGTGCCGATGGTTCCCTGAAATAGTATATGTGTCCGGTTATGTACGTGTTTGCAGTAGCCAGGGAAGCTGGAGAAGTAATTCCAGCGAGTTCATGGCCGATATGTTGGTATGTGCCCTTGTTTCTCTTCGCGCTGTAGCTATTTTTAAAATGTGTAATGTGTTGGTTGTTTTAAATGGCCGCCTCCCTCCCCTAACAACCGCACACCATAGGCCAACTCAATAATTTAATGCACAGCCACAGTACACGTTGCCATCTATGTGCTTTTTTATGCCTAATGTAAAAAATAAAAAGGACGGCTTAACCGGGATTTGAACCCGCGCATTTTTCGTGGGAGCCCATTACTGTACGCGCTGCGCTACGATGGAGGGATAACGTTCGCAGCGCCCCTAAACGGTTCGACCCATTTTTTGCCGCACATTTTGGGGCCCGTTTGAACCACTCTATACTTCTAGTTCACTCTAGCAATGTTAAGAAAAAAATTGGAGAGGAACATGCGGGCCAGCTACAATCCGAAACCAAATTAATCGGATTTTCCGTATGGATCTTTACAAATTCGGCTGTACTCTCCTGCACTTCCCGGTGTATTGAAGTGCGTTTTAAGTGTGGTTTACGTCTTCGGATAGTATTCAGCGCAGCTTCATTAACCCTAAATTTAACCTACTTTTTTTTATACCAGGTTTAGTGGCTTCATGACTTACGACCTGTCAAAACTCAAAAGAAACCGCATGGCGGAGGACCCCATTATTCCTAATTGTGGCCCCGAGATTGCCTTAACCAAGGCCTTTGCGGCGCCCGTAGCTTATTGTTGTTGTTGTTGATAAACTTTATTAACACATAAAAACAACAGAAAAGACCCCCAAAGTCTGGTGCTCTAAAGGGAAAAAAAAGTATCTATAGAGACGGGAAAACCTGACGAACGTTAGCCACCAAAGCTCGCCGCCAGGCCGCCCGGTCTATTCCCTCCGGCGGCACGAGCCAGTCTTGGAGAGAAGAGAGAGGAGGTGAAAAGGATTTAAGAGGAGTTTCGAGTGATGGTTGTGAAGCAGAATGGTCCCAACGAACATACGGCGTATTGGGAACGCCAAAACACAGAATTAAACAAGGGTCATTCAGTTGCAAGGACAGGAGGTGCTTCTCCAAAAATGAGGAGACAGCCAACTTCCAAAGGTGCTTTTCTTTGAGTATTGTACGGAAACAGGCTTCAGGCTTATGCGTTTTTTCACCACGAAAAACGGCTTCAAGTGGAGACCTTTTGCTTTCTTTACAGATCGTGCAAGCTGTTCAAGATTGTGCCTTCTTAGCAACGACATCGCACGCTCCTTTACCTTGCTTGCTTTCACACCAATGAGTTTAAAATTCTTTTCGACCACCATCAGGTTCTTCTCACAGAAAAAATAGCACGGCGCAGCCGCAAAATAGATTTTCTTGTCTGCCGTAAGTATATGTAGACTGTTTTCAAGATCATACTCGACTATTTTTCCAAGACCAAGGCACGTGCCCCTTACAAAAATTTTTATCGTGATGGTTTTGAAAGTTTATTGAATTTTGTCGAAAGAACCGAACGATTTCTTTTTGAGTTTCTATTGACTCTGCCTATAGAGTTTCAAAAGTTATTTGGCCTCCACGTTCCTATTGAAATCAGACAAAAAGATTCAATAGACTTTTTCTATCGAGTAGTTATTGAAACTGTATAGCATAACTCTATGAAGTTTCTATTAAAGTTACCTATAGAGTATACATTGAATACGCATAAAATTTTGTATTGAGTTTCAAAATACTTTTTCTATCGAGTACTTTTCGAAACTTGATAGATTACCTCTGTTACGTTTAAAAAGAATTTTTCTATGGAGTACTTATTGAAACTGAATAGATTAACTCTATTAGGTTCCTATATAGGTTCGCTAGAATATACTTTGCCCATTTTATTCAGTTTAAAATAACTTTTATCAAGTACTTATTGAGACCCAATAGAGGTAACTTTACCAAACTTTGAAGGTAATATAATATCTGCACAGGGTACTGCTTCATTCGTGTGTGTGGGAAAAAACAGGAAAAAGAATTATTGAATGTGTGCATTTCATCTCTGTGTGATGAAACATGCACACAAATGTAACGTGGCCACTGTGTTTCGGATACACAGGATTACTTTATTTTTGCTAGCGGTACACATGTAGTTGTGACTCGCTGCAACAGCATTACTCTATCTCCCGAGAAAGAAGGGATGACCGGCTCGCCTTCAGTCTTATTGGGTCGACCTTATACTCCGTGCTTGTATATGCTGCAAAATAAAAGAATTCAATGAATGTCACAAACTTGGCATGTACTTGAACATAGAATTGCTGTAGTAAATTTGTGGTTAATTACAAGCGCCGCATGTCTGTTCCTACCAATATGCAACATCAGTTTTTGAAGAGAAGCTTTCTATGGCTGACTTGTTCGTCGTCATGGTTTGCCAAAACCCCTCCGTTTCCTCCACCTCTCCTGCAGCTGGTGGCCACTACCACAAGTGGCACACTAAATCACTCTGTATTCCCAGCTAGTCATAGACGCTTCCACCCTCTAGACAAGGGAAGTTTAGGTTGCTCCGCGTAGCAAAATGTTTGACTGAAAAACAAAAATAGAAAAGAAATGAGATTCAAGTACACAAAACCCAGCTAGCAGCACCCCTTGTGAACTGCAATGAAGATAAGTGACGGAAAATAAAATATCATGACAATTGCTAGAAACAGGGATATACAGCCAGTAAAACACTTGTCTATAACACTCGAGCGGGCTGCTCGAGACTGCACACCCGAAACCTGCTTATAGCGCCTGGTTTGAGACCGGTAGCATGTGAGCATGCACGGCCCAATAAACACGTTTGCTTTCTCTTTTCTTGATTCGCTCTTCGCCTTGGCTTCGGCACTTACTTTTGCCGTGAGAAGCATTGTGTATGGTGCCGGGCCTCTAAGCAAAAAAATAATTTAGTGATATCGTGCTGACCAATCATTTGGGTCATTCGTAGAAACAGAAAATCTGTCAAAAGTCATTGGCTGACCGTCCAGTGTTAGTGGCGCGTCTGATGCCACGTTCTGCCAACATGCTCTCAGTGATGTTGCTATTACTGACCACACTCAGTCCAACTTATTCAAAATTGTGCCGAGGAAGGCGGTCAGCAGGTTGTGATTACAAGCAATGGCAAATTTCAGTTTATGCTCGCAAGTTGAACAAGTGCTTAAGTCAAAGCTGGTATTCATCACATTTTGACACATGTGCCTGGTTCTGGCACAAGCTCCCTACCACCTGACACAAAAAATTGCTAATAAGAAATTCACGGAAAGATACATGCAGAGAATTGGGGCTTCACAGTAGAGGACGAACATATGACAACATTGTGCAGTCTGTTTGCAATGACTACACTCACACGAGCCCATTTCCATCTGCATCTTCAGCGGTGTCTCCTTGACTTCAGGGTGCCAAAGTAACGCATCATACTGGTGTAAAGACGCTTTGGGTTCAAATGCTATTTCTGTGAATACATTACTTCTCTGTATTTTTCAAAAGCAGTCAATGAATTTCTTATATTCCTTGGCATTATGCTTCTTAGCTAGAGTGAAGTAAGTTTTAGGCCACGTTCGGCACAGGGCACTCCCGGAACTTTTTTTGCAAGCAATCATTCAAATTAGGAAGGGGATATAGTCAGCCAGTACTTCAGCTCATAGGTATTTTGCCGCCATGTCTCTTAATTGATTAACACACTGGCCTCTATGTGACTGGTAGTTCTGCCTCCCAGCCTAGCGCTGTCAGGTGTGGTTTCATGGCGCAGTGTTCGTGCCTCTCATTGTTCTGAAAGGCACTGGTTTAATTCGACCTCCGTCATTTTTTTTTTCCATTTTCGTTAACTTCGCTTGTCGAACTTCTCTTTAACTTTATTCATGGTGTTTTTTTCTCGAAAACTTCGTACTAGGTAATACAGGTCTCCTCCGTTCTGTTGCGGAACTGCGTCTGCAGTTTGATTCTTTCGACACAGTAACCTTCGCAGGTTGGGTTTGATCCTTAGCTCAGGATACATAAAAATAACGCATACACGAAAACAATGCAGCTGTGCAGAAGACAATAACATACTGATTGGAGGAAAAATATGAAGTGCTGGTACAATAGCCTCACCCTTCAATTTGTTACACTTATATACAGTATTTTTCATAGGCAGGGGTGGCATAATAACATTTAGGTTGCTCTCGAGACGGCATGTATAAACCATGCAGTGCGCCGCACAGCTAGCGTACTTGGGATCCTGGCTGCCACCACCGTGTTATGCGTGCCGTCCTCTTGAAGCTTGACAACCAAATCAGGGGTCAGGAAATTGTCTTACTCTCGCTCCCACGCACGCCCTGTCCTGCAACCAGAACTCTCACTCCGTCCCCCGCGGTTATAAGTTTCATCCTGGCACCGTTTCCTGCCCTTAAATATTATTTTCTCCCCCCTTCACTTTGTAAATTCTTATCTCTTAACTTTTCCTCCATCCTCGTATATTGCACACTTTTCGTAAAGCAGAAATCGCGCTAATCAAGTACTCCGCCACCACCCGGTCGACGCGTACGCTGTCGGGGCGCGTTAGGGAGCGAGTACAGCAATTTCACGACGCCTGACTTGGTTGCCGAGCTTTCGATCCGCAAGGCGGACGGCCGCGACGGCAGTCGGCGGCCTCACAAGCAAAATTAGCTGTGGGGCGCACTGAAGGGAATTAACGGAGTCTCGGGTGGGGAGCATGAAGCCAGCCGAAGCCAGCCATGTGCCAGCCGAAATGTGCACGAGCGCTCGCAAAGAGTGAACTTACCTTGTATATAACAACGTCATACCCAGCGTCGTGACTTGACGACGGATTCCAAAGCGTTGACAACAAATTTCGCCAAGGTGTGGACACACATCCCTTCGAAAGCATGTTTACCGCGGGGTCTCAGTGCACGCACACACACGGCGGAACAAAGGATGTTCACGGGCAAAGAGCGCTTATGATGGCTTCTCCTTCAATAAATTTTATGTATTGCCTGCTGCACTGCCATGCCTGACCTTCGATGCTCGTCGTAAAGCATCGCACAAGGCACACAAATCGCGAACAACACGAACAAAGCTGTAAATTTGCACAGAACACTGAGAACGCCCGCACCCCACACTACGAATTCATTTGAGGCACAGGTTACATACAAGAACGCATTCGTTGGCTCATATTGTAGATCGAAGCAATTCCAGCTTTGGGCAAGCAATCAGGACTATCAAAGCCCCAATTCCAACTCAAGCACCGCAGACAATGCCCCTGGGATTCCCGCCCTGGACTCTGTCGCCCCTTCGGATAAAAACATTTATACCTGGAATTGATTAAAAAAAAACGAATGCCTCAAATCAGCCTACTTCAGATGACACTTGCACACATTAACAAATTTTACAGTGCAAGGACTCACATTTTTACAGATGGGTCGGCAACATCTGAGTGCAGTTCATCAGGAACTTTTATTCCATCAGCTGGGAAAGCCCTATCATACCGGCTTGAGCGACCGACTTCGTCCACGTCGGCTGAGCTTCGTGGGATAAAAGGAGCCATTCGATACATTCTTCGCCAGCCGTCGACACAGTGGACCATTTTTTTGCGATGCGAAGGCAGCTCTTCAGACCCTGCAACGTGCTAGCTGCTTCAGCCTTCATGAACATGCCCAGCGAGAAGTGAAGTATCTCCACCATCTCGGATTCGTCTCTGGACATCGTGTGACACTACAGTGGCTCGCAGGCCACTGTGGCATTTTGGGAAAGCAGAAAGCAGATGAGGCTGCCCGCAGGGGCCTAGAATTGAGAACGCCAAGGAGGATTTTTTTCCCGAAAAATTATGCCTCAGCCATGATTAAGGCCGTAGTTTTGGCTGAAAGAAACCGCTCATGGTCCCTTCCGGAGTTTCATCAGGCCTTTCTACATTGCATAGACCCGTACATGAGAATGAGGCTGCCGGAACGACTACCTCGCCGACTGGAGACACTGTACCATCGACTGCGCCTTAATGCAGCGTTTACAAATTCGTTCCTTTATCGTATAGGCCAGACTTCCAACCCATACTGTGACAACTGTGGCTCGACCGAAACCGTCGAACATATATTACTAGAGTGCTTTGCTTATGCTGAATCAAGGGGCCGCATACAGCAAAGAATTGAATGTCTCCAACCTGGACCATTAACACTAAGCTTGATGCTTGGACCATTTCACTCGCCATCCTCCCAGCGCAAAGCCCTGTCTGCATTATCTGAGTACCACGAGGACATTGGCGTCGCTTAAACATTGTAGCCATCTCCCCATCGTGTACAGTCAAGTTTTTGCTCAGCGCCCTTAAACAGGACTCTATTCATTTTTAATTGTTATTATATTTTTTTAATTTTTATTCTTTTCTTCTTGTCTCCTACTCTTCTTCCATTTACTTCCTTTGTTTCCTTTTCCCCCCTTCCCGTAGAGTAGCATGTCAGCGAATTCATGCTGGCAAACCTCTATGCTTTCTTGGAATAAAGAGTCTCTCTCTCTCTCTCTCTCTCTCTCTCTCTCTCTCTCTCTCTCTCTCTCTCTCTCTCTCTCTCTCTCTCTCTCTCTCTCTCTCTCTCTCTCTCTCTCTCTCTCTCTCTCTCTCTCTCTCTCTCTCTCTCTCTCTCTCTCTCTCTCTCTCTTTCGGCCCGCGCACATCCGAGATTAAGAACAAGCGACATTGGCTTCGTCTCGATTCGGTTTGCGATGGCTATGCCACGGCTATGCCACGGCTATGTATTTTTGTGGAAATCGAGCTCGGAAACATTGACCCGAGATATACTAAACAACCGACGGGTGTTTGTGAATCCTGTGTTAATATTTACGACCATTTTTATAGAATTATTACCAAGTCCTACAGCAGCATAAATATATTCCAAGTAGACAAACATGCGGACAGGTCGCTGATGATGATGATGACGCTTAGCGGCGCCCCCTTTGTAACAGGGTGGCGTTGCGCAGTGGCCTTAGTCGCAACGCCACTGTACCATCACCTCACCAAAAAATACAAACAAAATGAATAAAGAATAATATAAAAAAATACTTTTACGAATTTTTGTGCTAGTCTGACTTCTTTGTTCGCATGTCTTCCCAAATTGTTCTCTGCTCTTTCCCCACCAACATTTTAACCTTCCTTTAATAACCTCTACTGCTGTACAATTCACTTTTCCGCTAACCTTAAAGCCAAGGGCCTCCGGAAGCTGGATGGCTCCCTCACTGAGGACTGGACGGATACTTTTGCACTCCGGTATAATATATCGTATGGTTTCTGGCTCCTTTCCGCAGCCTGCGCATAGTTCTTCCTGTACCGGCTCCCGGATGAGCGTTTTTGTCCGCAAGCAACCCGCCAGGGCTTCAAAAAGCAA